>NW_020653337.1:13430436-13471622 GCF_003589595.1 Hyposmocoma kahamanoa
AACAAACCCGTGGGATATTAATAATTCAGGGGAGCGCAAAGAAACACTGCTTCACAGATTCACGTTTATTCTCGGAATGTGTTAACCTACCCTCCACCAACATTTCTTAAAAGATACTGATCTACCTACACTACATCCCTCCACACTTAATTACAAAAACAAACCCCTATACTTATAACAGTTTCAACTTATAACTAAGTACTCCGAAACTTACAAAATTTTAAACTAATACTTGTATTTAGGGGGATTGTCTATACGACATTGTCGTACATGGCGGGTAGGGCGAGTCTAGGGCGGTGACAGTATTATGGGCAACTGCACGTGCGACCCGACTGGGCTGCACGGTAGCGAATCCTCTAAATTAGCATCATGCCACGTTTCCTGTTCTTACCCCGCTTCGGCCTTGCGGTGATTTAAACCCTCACACGATCTTGCAGCCCCCGGCACTGGTTTACTGGTTGGTGGCGTGTCAACCGGGTTGTTGGGTACTCAATCTGCCTGTCCTCCGCTTTAACCGATCGATATGTCTGTGCACTTACTTACCGTCCTTATCTATGATTTTCTAATTTGTTTTACCTAGCTGCTTTAAAACCGTACCTGCAACCCACTTTTCCCCCTGAAAATACTGCCTATATCAGACCTGGTCTCCTTCATCCACGCTCCTCTGCACCCCGCCCGCTGCCTCTGTTTCTTCTGTGCAGCCAGAGCCTTGGGTCCTCTGTCTGGTTTTAAAGCGTCCAGGCGAGTGCGCAACCTACGGTTCATTAACAGCATAGCGGGAGTTTCCCCTGTCGACGAATGCTCCGTGTTACGGTAATACATTAAGTAGGTATGTATGGATTCTGATATGGTTTTCTTTCTGGTATCGCTTTTTTTACAACTCTTTTAATCGTTTTAACTGCACTTTCACAGGCCCCGTTGGATGCGGGGTGGTACGGAGCGGTGAAAATATGCTCAATAAAATTATGACTTATGTCCTTAAATTCCTTACTTGTGAAAGGTGGGCCATTATCTGTTACTAACTGTTTAGGCATCTCGTATTTACTCCACAGCTCTGAAAATATTTTTATCGTAAAGCTACACAGAAAAAAAATGTTTCTACTAATAAGAAAGAGCAATTTACCAACTTAGAAATGTTCGTTTCCTACATTGGCCCAAATCGCGATTTGAACCCAAAACTTCCTCATGAAGCATCCATAGTACTAACCACTGTGCCACCGAAGAGCATAATAAGCACACCCCGTAATCTAAACCCGACCACGCGATGCAGGCCGAGCCTGACCCCACCCTAGGTGGGTTAATTATGTTGGTTGGTGGTAGTTTAAGTACAAGTATAAAAAGTTGGAATTAGTTTTATTTGGCTTATTGGTAAGTCGCATAGTAATATGTAAGTAAATGTACTACGGATTAAAGAATATATACATAATTTTGTGGTTTGTAGAAGCGAATTAACTGACTTTTTAAAAATATAAGAAATTTACGTGATTGTTGAAACGAAATTCTTTTTTTGAAGTGACGCTAGTTCAAGGATCCATTATAAATAGAATATACCAAACAGCAATGAGTTTGAACAGAAGCATTATTTATTACACGAAACATTATTGTGGTGATTGAAACTTTTTAGAGTTCTTTTTAAGTTGATAATAATATTGCATGTTGTCAAATAAGATACTAACATACTATCACAATGTAAAGTGGTGCCGACCCCCGTCCCCCAGTGGGCGCTGAAGAGTCTTAAGGCCCATTTAGATGGAGAGAGTTTATCGCACGCTTCGTGACGATAAATCGTGCGCGATTATCGTAAGCAATAATCGCCATAAGATTATCGTATCATAATGTTTACATTCAGGCAAGAACTAAAATCTCGCCTACGTCATACGAGATTCGCAAGGAACTTAATCGCCTCCTCGACTGTTTACACAGATAAATATGTAGTAAGGAGATTCTTGCTTGCGAGTTTTCGACTTGTCTAAACACGATCTCGTATGACATTTTTTCAAGTTCATACGATTATCGTACACATCGGTTCGAACCGTTTTGAGTGCGAGAATTGCCATTCGAGTTGAGTGATTACTGCGGTGTTCACTATGGACATATCAAAATGACGCAAAAATCATTCAGATTTGGAACTGCATAGAAATATACATTTTTTTATTTTTTTATTTTTTTTTCAAATTTTATAACATTTCTTAATCCAAAATTTTTTTTCGTTCTTGATTCATTAATTCTGGTCTTAGAAAAGCAGTGATAATCAAAACACCCTCGCGCACTGCAAGAATACAAGAATACAATACAAGAATACAAGATATTTATTCGCTGAAAAATGTAGTTTACAATGGTGTTATAGTATATTATTATTAGATCGTACATTTCACCAAAACTTGGCATGCGAATATTTTACACAATTCTTATTTCAATCACGCACAGTGGTTAAATTTTACATTTTATGTTATCAATTAAAAAATCATTTATATTGTAGTAGCATTGTGTAACTAACAAATTATGTAATTTTATTTTAAATTGCCTACAATTTAGTTCTTTAACTGCATCTGGTATTTTATTAAATAATTTAGGTGCCAATATAAACATCGTTCTATTGTAAAATTCCAAGGTGGGGCGTTGTTTTGGCCGTATTTCTATTTTGTTCCTTGTTTTCCTGGGATGTCTGGTTTTCACTAGATTAAAGTTGCCTGGATTTTGTTTTATATAAACACAGGCCTCGTAAATATACATAGATGGTAGGGTTAAAATCTTTAGTTTTCTAAAATAGGGTACACAGCTTTCTCGCTGGCCCACACCAAACATGGCCCTGACACATTTCTTCTGGGTTTTAAACAGTGGTGTAATATGTGTTGCAGCAGCGTTCCCCCAAAGCAGCAGACCATATCGTAAACTAGAGGCTACATAGGCGTGATAAGCACAAAGAGCAGTTTTTTGTGACGTTATTCTCGTCAGATTTTTCAGGACATATACGTATTTACTAAGTTTAGTATTTAACTTATTTATATGTGACTTCCAGCTCAAGTGATTATGCACTCGTGGTAGAAACGGCTGGCACAGAAACTCGAAATACGATTTTTGCTTTCGAGTTCTGTTTACACGGAGACGTTTAATATTCAAAGGCGAGGCGATTATCGCTCACGTGGACGGTCGATAATCGCGAATGTTTAGACGAGGAAAGTTTTTTATATCCTTTCGATAATCGTATGTTCGAGACGAGAAACTCTCTCCACCGAAATGAGCCTTGAGGGGGGCTACAGTCCTAGTAATTGGAAACACTTGGGCGTTGATGTTGAACTGGGGGTGATACCGCATTTGAAAAAATCTGAATTATCTATATAAATTGAACTATTTAAATACGTTTTTTTTCCTTATGATTTTTTTGTGTTAAGTTAATATGAAAAATACGTGTTTTTAATTTTTTTTTGTGGTGGTGAGCGTTGAACTTTTTTTATCTTGCCTAAGTGGGTGGTGTACCAAAAAGTTTGGTAACCTATGGGTTAGACTGATATTACAGAGAAACTGTATGGTAAAGCCTTCGCCTACACAAATAAATGGGTCAAAACTTATAAAAATAATTGACAAATTAAACGTTAATCTTTGAGGTTTCATCCAATTTATCCATTTATTGGTGTTAATCTTATGAAATTAAACTCAATATGTAATGTAAATAATATGAATTACATATTTTTATCTCTTTTAATAGGGAAGTCAAGTAAGTAAAATATACCCAACTAATATAATATTTGCCATGCCTTGCCTTTACAGGGCGTCACATGATATTTTACAATAATCTACCAACTTAAATTGTATTTTGTTTGCTTTAACTGTGACATGCAAATAAATTACTTGATTTTGACTTTAATGTAGTTTATACATTCTTAGTAGTTAGATATGAATGTTTTTGTCAATCATCTCTGACATCAAAGTGATTTTCAACATTAATATTATTTGGATATATGAATCTTTGCAATTTAAGGCCCTGAGTGGCACTGCAACTGTTATGGACAGCGTGTCGCTTACCACCAGGTCCACGACTTGTTCGTCCCGTCACTTGGTATCATATAAAAAATGTAATAATCACTAAAACCTGTAATTTAGTTAGTTACGCTTGCCTTACGTACATGTACACACTCACACTCAACATGGCCCCGCACTAGGGAAACCCTGTGTCGCGGATGCCATGGTCACACACATAGCCAACCACAAATTACACCCAAACTCACGAGAGAAATAAATGTAGGCCATACAAATATTTCTCCAGGCCCGGGAATCCAACCTGGGCCGGTATCGGCCACGGAGGCAGTTTAACTAATCCAGTTGATTGTTAAAGTCATACTAGTGCTTTTCTTTTTTCATTATTCGTGGTCAGCCTTGTAAGTAGGTCCTGAATTTGTAAAGCCCTATCGGGAAGTATTTGTTGATCGATACTCAATGGAAAATATCTTACGGTTTAACCGTAAATGTAAAATTTTCATGCCTTGATTTGATTTCAAGAAAATATATTAATGTGAGTTTCTGTTAAACCATGCACGTGAATATTATAAATCGTTTATTACAGCGCTTTTTTAAGCAGCAATATAAAACCTCATGTAATATTTTATTAAAATTATCTTTTATTTTTCAAAAAGAATTGACCAGAATTATCACACGACAATAATAGTACGGATAACGGCACAATAGACTACACGTTTTTGTTCCAAAAACCCCTCCTGTGCAATGGAACAAGATACGTCAATGTGTAGCTTGATGTGCTGGCGTGTCTACAAGCATTGTATACTTTGTCTGCCTCAAGGTAGCCTCAAGTTAATTGTTTCTTTCAAATTACTCAGCGTATTTTTCACACATACACCGCTATATATATTGCATGCTGCGGACTCTCCTATATCTAACCTAACCCGTGGCCAACTAGTCCCAAACAACTTACAAACACGTGTTCTCTTTTTGCAAAATTCGTTTTTAATAATTATGAAAAAAAAAATCATTAAAGCTTGCGCTGGTAAAACAAAAACCAGACTCAGAAATAGAAAATGAATGAACTTCCTTCTGCTTATGGTGAATCGTTTGTTTACACACCTCGGTTGACAACCTACTATAAAACGACTATAATATCGATGATTATTAAATTATTTTTGCGAGAGGTATTTTATTTGTAGCATACAGTGACCACATTCCCCCACCATTCAAAACTGAAACATGGAAATTGCTAAATTTCACTTAATTTTTGAACGACTGCAAAAATAGGAGGTTTTCAATTCGTCCATATTTTTTTACGTATGTTACACTATTACTTCGGAATTTGTGAACCGATTTCAATGATACTTATTTTAACGAAAAGGAGGTAACTCAGTACTAGTCCCATTCAAATTTGAAGAAAATATTTTACCTCTAAGAGCGGTTACACATGACGACTTTTAGCAGCGATGCAAACGCGATGCAGTAGCGATGCATCGATACAAACGCGCGATTGCATTGATACAGACGCGCGTGTGCATTGGTGCAATCGCTTATAAACCACAAGTGTAACGATACAATCGCCCGTTTGTATCGATGCAGTTGCGCATTTGCATCGATGCAATCGCCTATAAATCGCAAGAGTGTGTGTGTGTGAGTGTGTGCGTGCGTGCGTGCGTGCGTGTGTGTGTGCGTGCGTGCGTGCGTGCGTGAGTGCGTGCGTGCGTCCTTGCGTGCGTGCGTGCGTGCTTGCGTGCGTGCGTGTGTGTGTGTGTGTGTTAAGTCGCCGTGTGTAACCACTCTAGAGTGGCTAATTAGGGGATGAATCCGGTATATTGGATTTCTCCCACTTTCCGCCAAGCGATTTCAATAAAACTTTGCAAATCAGATCAGATCCTCAGATCAAATATGACGATGGATGCAGGCAGATGAGAGAAACTCCTCAACAGTGGACAGTGTTTGGGCTTAAATGATTAGTTTTGATGAAGACTTCCATACGCATTTCAATTATAGTTGAGGAGACCGCAATGAAAACAGCGATAACGGATAAGCGAACTTTTGCGGTCTTTTCTTATATTTAAAAAAAATATAATTATTTAATACGAATTCTGATCTTACACTCGCATTAGTGTAACGTCAGAATTCGGAACATAAATGACATGTATAGAGCGGATTCAAGTAACGAACGTACGTTGCTTTACATATACATTTTTTATTAGCGCGATTCCTCAGTGGGTATTTTAACCGCGCACATGAGCCTCCTTTACAATCAAAGCATAAGATTTATTACATACATTTTATTAAGACCCATTTATACTGTGTCATTCTTCGTGATCATCATAAACGACTAACAGATGTAAAAACCCAAGCACAAACAATGTCCAAAAATATACCGGAAATTTTGGAAGTGTTTGTTAGGTAAACAACATTTGCGTAATTATCCACCAAGCTTCCATAGATCTAGTACAACTTTGACAGTTGATCCCTATTGTGATGAAATATGAAAATAGCAAGACTTGCCGAACAGTAGTTGTAGAGCTTCTTGTGAAAGAGTTCATCCAAAGAAGTACTGCCACCTTCTTATATCTATCTGCCGCCAAGAATTAATATGAGCATTACTGCGTTCAGGTTTGGAAGGGTAAACGCGCTGGTGAAATATCGCAGGATGACGGGCGCAGTGGCAGTGTCCCCCAAAGATCTTTGCGATTGAAAGCTCTGAGTGGTGCTGCAACTGTTATGGACAGGCGTGTCGCTTACCACCACGCGCACGACTTCTTCGTCCCGTTACTTGGCATTATGAAAAAAAAAACAGAGAATCAGCCACAGCCTGTCAACCGACCTTCGCCTGTACTTTCTACAAGATAAAGTCAAGAGCACATTTTACTTAACCACTTCTCCACCTTACAAGAGTCGCAGATTGAAGCTTTTCGCTGCCCTCTCATGAAGCAATTCCCATTCCACACTAATCTACCAAAATAATAAATGAGCTTTCAGGAAGAGAACGGAAGTGAATAAGTCTTACTTTCGTAAAAGTTAAAGGATATCGAATATTAACACTCTTCTACTTATGTACTAACAATTTTATTTATGGAACATTTTCTATCAGTGAATTAATGATCCGAGAATCAATTTAATTTAAAGTTTTTGTCGTATTTACCTATTCAACGGATCTTTTCACGACAGCTTAATTAAGGGGCAAATTAATAAATACACAATTCTACGTAGGTGCGCGTGAATTGCAGTTATCCTTAAAGTTATGTTGCTTACCAACTTCCTTAGAAATCTCTTATTTGGCACTTGTTTCTTAATTTAATCTCAAAACGTATTTTTGGATGCAGTAAACAAAATGTAAATGACGAGGTCTCTGATTTCTGAATGATCACGGTCACTCTGAGAGTATACAGGATTATTTTTAAAATATTGACAACCTCGCAGGACTATATTACTAAATATCAACTTGTAAGTTTTTGTTGTACTGACACTTTATAGATCTGTATTTGGTAGGAAGTAATAATCTGTGTGCCGGGAGACGTTCTCCTGATGGCGGCGTGCCAATTCATAAAAATATTTTGTTGGCAGGTTTTATTTGTTCCTGCGCGTCTCTTGGAATTTATTTATCAATTATTAATAAGAAATGATCTTTTGTAGTATTAAGTGCAGCTAAATAAAAAAGTAGCTCATTTCTTGATAAAATTGTATTTTTGTAGTTGAAGTTTACAGCTTGTACACTGAATCCACATTAACCACGAATAATAAAGTAGTAGGATAAAAGTAGTAGAATAGTAAAGAAGTAAATAGAATTGGCTACATTTAAAAATAAGAATAAATCCTATGTAATCTACTTATGTAATTTGACTACGATCGCTGGATATAGGCTAGGATTGTCCGTGATCTCGTAATCGCTGTGTGGTGAGTGCGTAATATTGTTTTACCCGACTTAGTGTAGGTACGTTGAGGAACCATCTTACATATTTAAGGCAGGCTTCAGACATTATCATCACACCTACCAATTATTCGCACCATTTCTATATACTCAACATTAGAGTATCGATACACACGTAAATGCAAGCAATGCCTGAAAATCAGCAATGCCGAGTGTTCATCATCTGTGTCCACATTACCGTTCTTTTGGTTTAATTGTTCGCTTATATTTGTGACGATGCGACCTCCTCCGTCGTCGTCCTGCCTTTTTATTACCTTTGCTCTGGTTCCTGGCCACTTATTTTCAAACTTTGAATCGTTCTTTAATTCCTTTGCCTCTTTTGTTTCGTTCCTTCGTCACTCTCTACATAATGTTTGAAGCGAACACTCCTGCTTGTCTTTGCCACTAATTTTGATCCGTTTACTAGTTTCCACTTTAAATCAAGTAACCTATGTAATATCTTTAAAATCAAGTACCCTAACTAATATTTGTAAACAATACGGCCCTATCAGGGTTAATTCTTTACTGTCTCACGCACGTTTCGTAGTATTTAACACACACACAACAGGGAGTGTTTTTTAATATTGTGCCTGTTTTTTTATACTATTTTTATTGTTACAGCCTTTACTTTACTTTATACAATAAATTCATGTGGACCGAGTAATCTATTATTATTGCTCCTTTTTGGCGATTTACAATCTTTTGATATTTGTTTATGTGTTTTGTGGATAAATAAATGTCTTTTTATTTATTTATTTTATTATTTACGTACACATCGCCCACAGAAACGACTGATCGTGCGGGTAAATAGGTCAACCACCCACCCCTCACCCATGCTATTTATTACGCTATCGCTAGCGATTTATCTTGCTAATACCATTGACCTTGCAGGTCGTCGCAAGGTCAATGGCATTAGGTAACGCAGAGTTATCGTTGTTTAGACATATCGGTTTAATTTTTTTAAATAGTTCATAGTACAGGACTCAAACAAAAAGTCGCAATTAATACAAGGAAAAAACGAACAAAAGGTTTTGCTTATATTTAAAAGATTTCTTCCTGCGGACCTAAATTCAACACAAGAACCAAAAAAAATATTTTTACATGAAAGTAAAATCTGATGAATTAAAGTCATGGAAAAAAGATGTTGTTTATAATGTTAGTAATATGGTCATGCGAGGTTGTTAATATTTAAAAAATAACCCTGTATATATGCAGGTGCTGTACACTCGCATTGCCGTGGGGCTGTGGCAGAGCTCGCACGGACTGCAGCATCTGGGCCGGGTGCAGTGTTGTGCTACGCAGTGCCCGCGGCTTGAAAAGCCCCGGCCGCCGAATAGCAACTACGAAGGTCAACGCACTTTCATTGGAACCACTGAAGCTCAGGTAATTTGACTTTCATCAATTCACACTCTTGGTATATATAATAAGGCCACATCTGCAAAATGACAACTTTTCAGGAGAGGGGTTTAAAGTTTATACGAACGAAATTATCTTTTTTATGCTCAAATAGGAGAGTTGTAAAATTTCACATGTACATCATTTTTTTCGTGTAGTTATTTTTATAACTTTGATATGATAAAAGCACTTTTAACATATGATCATATGAGGCTTTATTATAACCAAGGGTGCGAATTTAACGAGCAACAGAGGGCGGCGTTGATGACAGGCCTGCAGATCAACCGAACAGCCGTAGGTCCTATACTTTGTATTTTAAGCAATCCCCACACGAAACAGGCAAAAAGGCTGTAAGTATTTGTTAAACCGGCTCTCCAGCAACGCTGCCCAGATATGTAAGCTATAGTTTAGGATACGATGGAACTGGCATATACATTGTACAGTCAAGAGCACGTCAAAATTGACACTTGTACTTTGGACCGTTCTTATCGTAAGCGGCATAGAGTTGAATTTAAATCTTAAGTGTCAAGCTCGACGTGCTCTTGACCCTGTCCAAAAGTTCTTAAATAAATGAAGATTTAAAAAATGGGTACGAATTTAAATTGAGAAAGAGTAGCAGTTACCTAAAAATTGTAGTATATAAATAAAAAACCCATGTAAGCAAATTTTGTTATAATACTTTCTAATCAATATATTTTACTTATCTATTCTTCTTTCTTTCCTTTACTTCTATTTATTTACTCTTCTTTGATTTATTACCTGAATTCTCATCATGATGTTGATCGCATGTTTTTATATCACAGAAGGGGGTGCCTGTGAACGCCGTCAAAATCAACACCAAAAAAGCATGCCGCCATTCTGAGTCACGTGACTGTTATCACCTGAGTCACTTATCGCGTAACGTGCTGCGCGCGCGCCGCGGCGTTGTGCGAATGCTTATTGTGGTTGTACTCACCTTCGCTATCTGCAATCTACCGTTCCATGCCCGCAAGATGTGGCAATATTGGTCCAGTGGCTACCAGGGCACCAGCGATTTCAGCACCCTACTCACACCGTTAACATTCCTTATCACTTACTTCAATTCTGGCGTCAATCCACTGTTGTACGCATTCTTGTCGAAAAATTTTCGGAAAGGTATGAGAGAGCTTCTGTTTTGCAATTTTCACGGAAAGAAGAAAAATGGAAACTTAATACTATTGAATCCGGTTGCCGGGATTGGCTTACGGCGAAGTTCGACGCGATCGACGCGTGCCAATTGCAGCACGATTACCATGGCTCCACAAGGAGTCGAATCATGAGATCTACGTCGTCGCAAGTTTCTTTACAAGGCAGAGAATGTCGATATTTCCTGATTAACGGAGAGCACGGACGAAGTGACTGACAGCAGCGGTCTCTACACTGTCTCTACTATATCAATGAGGGACTTGTATGATTAAGGACCAATAAATTAGTTACAAACTTACATTACGTAATTAGCTCTGCCTAGGTTGGGAAAGGACGATCAACTTGTAAAGCTACCTAAGCTATGATTTCATAAGTTTTCGGAATACAAATAAAGTTGTGATTGAATTTAAGTGTGGATGCTTTGTAAAGGTCCAGTTTTGAGACCTGTATGTACATATCGATATGCAGGAAATAAATAAGAACAAATATTGTCAGGAAAGAGTATAGTGTAAATTACGTGTAATCTGTAAATGATATATTTATTTTGAGTATATCGTTTAGATAACGGAAAAGTTGATTCATTAACATTTTTCACGTCTTTGTCTCTTTAATGTTATTATCTGGGTAGAAGGGAAAATTTGTGGAAAAGTTTTGATTTTATAAGGAATAAAATACTTCTGATAAAATTTTACGCAAAGCGCTGTAATAGAATGTGGTTCATTATTATTTAAAATTGAATAGGAGTCCCGTCAGAGACTGGTCGTATATTTTTCCGGGCTATCAGCCAGCCAACGTATATATTATTAATGTATATATTTTATCAGAAAAGGCTTGTAAGGCCGTATTTTCCCCAACACTCTAACTACTGTAACGAGATCGGATGTATTAGAGGCGAAAGTTGTGACTTTGCGTAGCAGTAGGTACCATTAAAGGTAATCATTGTATCATTATACAGGCTATTTATAGTCGTACGTCCTAGACATAATATATATTGTACAAATTTTTTCTTGACCAAGAGGAAAAAGTACCCTACATAGTGGATACTACCAATTTGTCTAACCTTCAAGAAAAAGTAATAAAAAATATATGACGAATATTCTAAGTGAATTGTCAAGTGTACATAGCGAGTATTAAGTTATTTAACTCGAAAATTCAGGAACTGTAGGCTTGTTGTTAGTATAATTATTTAATTCCAGACAAATGTATCATTGTAGCAACACGGTAAGAATAGCTATACCCAAGACTTGGCTGTATGGTTTTAAACCTTTGCCTTGTCCTTTACGGAAAGATATATAAAAAAACAACCAGGTATCAAAATCGTATGGTCAAATTGTTTTGCATCACATTGCCCCATTGACTTACAAATAAATGGACGACGGGTCTAATACAAAAACCACGAAAAAATGTCCCAAGTCAACCTATTTAAACGTAGTGACATGTCAGGGAATATGAAAAAGCTAAAACGTTGAATTTAAATTGTAATGTCATCGCAGTACTGTCTAATTTTGCTTGCTTCGCTGTCAGTCGAACAAACGAAGACTAGAGCGTGAATGACGCTCTGTATACGATTTTAACGCCCTATAAGTTCGGACACTTTTTAGCGCGGATCCGACGTCCATATAATTGTAAGTCAATGCATTGCCCAGAGTAATAAATGTTCTCTAGATTACATTTTGTATTTTATAATAATATAAATAAACACATCGTTGTTTCCTGAGGTAAGACATATACAGCACCTGAGTCAATAATTATTTCATTTAATTTACCATTTTCGAGTTTCTGAACAAGTTGTTTGCAAACAATAGATTGTTTGCAAACGTTACTTCTAAGAAAAAGTTTATTCAGGAGTTTCTTGAAGAGCGAATCTACTCATCAATACGTTTACTACTTTTAATAATGGGACCTGAAATCACGGAAAACAGTGCAAATAATAATTAAGCTGTAACGAGATTCACCGTGCGTGGTTATGAGGGGTCCGTTCGGCGAAGTAAACCCTCGTTACTAGAAAAAGCAACGAATTTATCTTTATTTCTTTAATTATACAAAAAAGTGCGAGACAGGAAGTCCGGTGGATCCTGGTTGCAACCTTTTCGCCAGTGACTCAATACAAATTTCAAGTCATACAATTCTTTCTTAACTATTTAATGTTCAGAGAGAAAATCTTAACATCGCGATTCAGAATTTCAAATACAAAACGGTCACTGCCATCTAGCGGCAAATTGTAGAACTAACATTCCGGTACGAAGCTATTTTTACTCAACTAGAGTTCCATTTAAAGAAATTAATAAACGAACAAAAACAACGTGAATTTTATTGTTTCTTTATTGTGCCGCATATGAAATATTCAAATACGTTTTACTGCCAATTGTTATTTATAAATCAACGTTTATTTCGTTTATAAGATTTTAATTGCATTCCGGTGACTCTGCAACTGCAAAATAACATATGCAGTTCGAAAGCAGTTTAAATGCAATCATCGTCATCGATCAATCATCAACTGCGAACTATAAAATCCGTTGCTATTGTTAAGCAGTTGCCCACAGCAACTGCTTAACAATTAAAAAAAACGGAGGCAGGACTGGATGCCAGCTTCTCAATTGTCGGAATACAGCTCGTCTGACATGAGTCAGAAGCGTTGCATAACTCTACGTATGAACGTAGAGTTATGCAACGTTTATATTTAATCAGAGAAGAAATCATAAGAACGGTGGGAATGTCTGAAGCCGGTGATATAAAAACGTGCTCCATATCGTGAAAACCTTATCATGACAATGAGCATGTAGTGAAGCGGCATACTGGAAGAAATGGTATTATTAACCATAGATAAGATCTTTTTTCACAATTTACTGATAAGAGACAATTTAACTTATAGTCTTGCAATTAGTACACACGCCAGCACATCAAGCTGCACATTGACGTATCTTGTTCCGTTGCACTGGAGGCGATTTTCGAACAAAAATGTGTAGTCTGGTGTGCCGTTGTCCGTACATAAACATCAGTTAAACCTGTATGATGCGATTTAAATGCCCATGATCCACCCAGATGAAATAGGTGAACTACGAAAAAAAATAATTGCCTGTGGATCATCGAGGTGAACACCAGTCTGATGGTCCAACGGGCAAGAAGCGGATGCGATATCTCTGTAATTCAGCTTTATGATGTGAGAATCGCAAAAAGCCATTTTGTGGAAACATTTTTTATGTACAACCTCCAATGATTTCACCCGAATATGCAAAAAATAGGGAAAACCGCTTCTACTATCTACAATAGATCCGTTCCTACTAAGCCGAAGCAATTACCTAATATACGAAATAATTAAAGCCTACGGGCGGTAATTCATATTGGCCTGCGAAATGAGCCCATTTGGCTAAGTTACAGCATAAATTTCATTATCATCATCATACAGGGAGTAAACATTATTATCTTTACCTTATCAGCCTTAAATACATTTTTTTTAATCACCAAATTGTAAAATATTCCTAGACTTGCTAATATGTGTACTTTATTATTTAGTGTAGACGCTTGTATATATGTATAGTCATATTCATAACATATTTCTATATGTTGCGAGTTCAATGTAAAGTCTATTTATTCACTCTAATCTTTATATATTTATCCTAAAATGTAATACCAGTTATAAATGTTTGTTCTTTAAAAAGATTTAACATAATTGTACTATATTTGTGCATTGTATTGTAATATTTACAGGGAAAAAAGAAATTTTGCGTTGCATTGTAGTAACATTTGGAAACGGGAATAAATGCGCTTACATACCAATAGGTATTTTTCACACTTACCTAGTTTCCCGACGTTTCGGCCAGGTTGCACTGGCCGTGGTCATGGGCTGATGGCATGACTGGTGGGCGACGCGGTGTTTACATCTCCATCTTAGTGGTGGAATCTTCATTCACCCGCATAACATTTTTTAAACTATCGCCACACACAACACTGACGATGTCCATATTCTGTGTCACAGCCGTATTCTGGTACGCAGTCGATCGCGAACATTGAGTTTTTGCAAACACCGGATTCCATGCTGCAGATAATTTGAACTCCCGGTTGAAATTATTAGGATGTTTTTTTACTTCAATCGCTTCACGTACAACTCTTGAATAAAAGTGACGATCGGTGGCGAGAACCTGCGTACGATGAAACTCTATCCAGTGATTTGTACCATTTTCCAGTAAATGTTCCGCAATCGCTGACAATGACATTCAGTGACAGTTCTCGTCGTCTGGCGTATGTAGCAACTACCGCAACAGCAATCAATTTTTTAGACGCCAGGTGTTTGAAATGGTAATACATCCTTCGGAGTACCCACCATGTTGTTACTTTTATGGAGTATTGTAGTAATAATTAATTGTAGTAGTAAGGTCGGTATGGAGTATTGACGTAAAACGTGACCTATTTTGTCCGTCACTCCTTTAACATAGCGCATGTAGGCTGGATGTCTATTCACCTCCTGGATTCACTCGGTTCACTTGGTATCCGTTTTTTCTAAGTACCTCCTGAACATGATCTAGCTCCTGCTCCAGATGCTCAAGGTTACAAAGATCGTAAGCTCTGTTTTTTAATTAAGTCATTACGGATGGCAATAGACGTGGGTGGTGATGCGACGTTGCATGTAAGTATCTGTCCGTGTGTGTCGGTTTGCGGCAAACACAGTGCGTTAATAGCCCATCGGATTTCACGATTCTGATATCCAAAAAAAGCAACGACCTGTCCGCCTCCATCTCGTACGTAAACCTTATGTTAGGGTGAATGGAATTACGGTGTTGTATCCATTAATCTATGTCTTGGATGTCTCCCTTGACAATACTGAAAACATCATCTACGTATCTTTTCCACAGTCGTACAGTACTAGGGCCGAGTCTTAGTGCTTTTTCTTCAAAATGTTCCATCCAAATGTTGGCAAATACCGGGGCTACAGGGCTTGCAACACCTTCTACCTGGAGGTAATATTGACCCTGGAAAAGAAAATAATTTCCTTCCAAACAGTGTTTAAGTGTATCTTAACGGCATCTCGTTATTCCTCAGTCGATTCTTAACTATGTCCAGACACCCTTTGATTGGAAGATTGGAAAAAGTGACTCCACATCAAAACTCACCATTTTTCTTCTGGTTTCAATACGAGGCCTTCTATAATTTCGACAAAATGTCGACATTTTGTCAACAAAAAGACGATGTTTTTCCCACTAGTGGCTGCAATGCTAACGCAACATGCTTTGCCAAGTCGCACGTAGGAGAAGCGTTTTGACTTACGATTGGTCGCAATGGCACGTTGGGCTTGTGAATTTTTGGCAGACCGTGCAGTTTCGGTGGTTGATGTGACTTTGGCTTGTATAATCTTCCGTACTCGTCTTCAGGAAATAAGCCCTGGTTTTTCTTAATCAGAGTTCTTATTTTACGCGTCACTCTGGCTGTAGGGTTATAAGATACCAGTTTGTAGACCTGTGTATCGCTCAACAAGTCGTGTATTTTCGTTTTGTAATCGAATGTGTTCATCACTACAGTGGCGTTTCCTTTATCAGCCTTCAGCACCAAAATATTTTCATTTTCCCTAATGCTTTTTAGTGCTTGACGCTCTTTTGCGACGTTTCCAGTAGGAAGTCTCGATTTTCGTAAAATTACCGCAACGTCCTGTCTCAGGGCATCGGAATCGCCGGACGGTATTTCATTACGAGCTATCGTCTCTTCAATACTACTAATCATATTTTCAAAAGGTATTTGCTAAGGCGTTGCAGCAATATTAAAACCTTTAGCCAAGATGTTTAATGTAGTGTCACAACAACATGTTTAATGTAGTGTTTACAACTCTATTCTTTTGTTGGTATGATGTAACCGTTAACTCCTTGCCTCCAGTGCCGCGTTGCAATAATTTTAATAATTTGGGTTCATGATTTTTCGAACATAGTTCAAACGTTCGACTGGCTTGCAAAAACGTCACTCGATCACACAAATCGTAATCCACCCATGATAACACTACACTACATTTTAAATGTAACGAATACAACTCTTTATGGACACTATGTTGTTCACTGTGTTTGTTTCTGATTAATTGCTTTAGGAGACGCGCACTCGCGTTTGTCAGAATTAGTTTCGAAAATGCGATATCCTTCCGTGTCGTGATACGCACACATATAGGTATTACGTCCTAGTCGCGACATTTCACTAAAAATGTAAACGACGTTTCCAATCACACACTTTTTTCCGTAAGAATTCTAGATGACGCACTTGTTTTGCAATTTCCGACCCGTAGCTAACCATCTACACATACTTTTAAACTTTTGCGTTGCATTGTACTAACATTTGGAAAGGTTCTCTCCAGCGATCGTCACTTTTAACAGGAGTAGTACGTGAAGCGATTGAAATAAAAAAACACCCTAATAATTTTAATCGGGAGGACGGTTTCAAATTATCTGCTGCATGGAATCCGGTGTTTGCAAAAACTCAATATTCGCGATCGACTGCGTACCAGAATATGGCTGTGATACAGAATAGGGACACCGTTAGTGTTGTGTGTGGCGGTAGTTTAAAAAACGCGTTTATTTATTTGTAATCTCGGAAGACAACCCTTTAAAGAGAGTCTACTTGTTACTTGTTTGTTAAAAATTACTAAATTATTACATTGTGACAACATTTCTAAGGTCTACATTGAACTTCTCTGGCTGTCAAGAGTACACATAATGTTATGTTAATTTTCTTTTTGGCTGTATAACGTATATACTCAATAAAAAGGAGATCTAGGGAAGAACGAAGTAAATATGAGAGAAGTTAAAACTAGAAACTTTGCATTTGAGAAAGAAATCATAAAACAATATTTTAATGCACAATAAATTAACCTTATTTCCCTCAAGGTTGCAACAAAAATTAAAACAAGTTGGCATAATTTAACTGAGCCGAGTATGTCCACTCCGAATATGAAAATATATCAGGACAGTGATTTATTGTAAAACTATATTTATATTTAAACTACGAATATATCATAAAATTCATTTACTTTAAATTCTGATGTAGACATACTAATAATTGATAGTTTTATTAATTGTATAAATTTATGTAATAACGTAATACTTGACAAGTAACGATATTGGGAAACAAAGTACTGTAAAGCTATTGTACCTGTTCGTCTATTTTGCGTTAAATTTTCATTAAATAAAGAAAAATTGAGATTGGTTTCATTTTAAAGGGACATTTACTTTTAAGAAGTACTTTATGCTAAACATTCAATAGTCGTTATAAAGCTCTAAATTAAAACACAAAATTGAGGCCTATTCCGTTTAATGTTAGAATAATATAATGTGGTTGCGCTGAAACTAGGATTTTAAGTTGGCCAAACACTTGATATGGATCCTAAGGAATATTATTATTTTACAAGGCCTTCTAACATATAATTGTGTTAAAGATTCCTTGTAAAAAAAAACTAAATCAATAAGTACTTGTTTTAAAATATTTTATTTAAATTTATTTGACCACCTAACTAAAGGCACCACTTTTCTGACACTACTTTTGAAAGATCTGTGAAATAAATAACATACTAGTAATAATAAATTCGTAAAATAAATTTCTGAGTGTTGCTATTGCTTATATTTATTTTTCAAACAAACCAATGTTTCGGGTTCTATAGGTCCAACAGTCTAATGCTGAGCAATTTTAATCTGACAAATGAATGAAATTACATTTTGAATTCTGAGTAAACTGTCTGTTACTAAAGATCAAATAAACTTTTGATTAAATTGTAATGATATATCTGTAAGGGAAATTGGGCTAAAGTCGAATAAGCATGACTATTATGAAACGGTAAAGTTTGTGAGCGAAAATGTAAAAACTGCCTTTAAAACAGTTCAAATTCGGAAACGAACACGAGCGAACGAACTAACACGAATACGAATGAGTACAAACGAACACGAACAAACACAAACACGAATGTACACGAACACGAGCGGACGGACTCGATTACGAGCGTACAAACATGAGCGAAAGAACACGAACACGAGCGAATGAGCACCAACACGCGAACACGAAAACAAGAGAATGGACATGAACACGTACGGACACTTTCTGCTATTGCCTAATCGATAGGTATACCTAATAAAATGGTGAGTCAACAAATGTTTTCTTTTTAAAAACAGTTAAGTTATTTATCTTTTGTTTTATCTTTTTTGTTTTATTTTTATAGGTTTCTACAATTGTATTAGAACTACTACTAAATGACTAATATTTTTTAAACGTTATTCAGAGGCGGATCACTCAATGCACACATACGTTAATTGACAAATTAAAAGACAAGAATAGAAATAGTCATTTGTTATGCAAGGCTGCAAAGTTGTTGTTTGACGCAAATGCTTGTATTAAAACCTGAGCAAGTGAAGGAGGCTAAGAAAATAAAATCTTGAGCGTAGCGAGGGTTTCAAGCCACCAGACGCAAAACAACTTTGCTGCCGAGCGAAACGCACAGCTTGTCACCTCACTATAGCGAGGAAAATGGTACGGCAGATGAAAGAAAAACAGTTGAACTATCACAAACAAAATTAATTATCGTTGTCAATTTAATGTCAACCATTTCTAATGAGAAAGAAAGCCTTTCGGAGATAGTGAGGTGAAAAAAAATATTTTATAAATAATAATAATAATAATACTTTACTACATACTATTTCAACAACTATTATTTTTAATCTAATTTTGGTAGAAATTTCTAATTGTAGATTTTTATTTTGTTACATTCCTAAGCGAGAAAAATGAATATTTTTAGTATTGTGTTACCAAATTAACCTTTTATAAACATAAGTATAGACTCACTTACTTAATAAGTTTAAATGTATCACCATTTAGTGTTTTCTATATGTAATGTACAATAATAAGTAAATAAACATTGCTTACACTACAATAAAGTGCTCTGTAAAAATGAGAAACGCGACCTTGCACTATTGGTTTTTCAGTATTTTTAGACTAAAACTTGCAACTGAACTGAAAATCTTACCAATATCACAGTTTTTATTAACTTCCTCTACCCTACTACCCCACTATTCAACAGAAAAACAACAAAGCAAATTCATATTCCACACTTATTAGACTAAACATTTGTATTTTATAACCATAGTTAAATTAAGTTATAGTAATATATATAATTAACGAGATGTATAATTAACGAACAATAATAAACAGACAGTATAATTAAGTTAACATTTAACGTTACGTGACTAATTAGCGTAAAAATATAAATAAATAAATAGTGGCCAAGGATGGAGAAAAGAAGCGTCAGTCACCGGCCGCTCAGTTGCTAGGTGCGTCGACGACATACGCGTCTCTGGGCGTCTATGGATGCGGCTAACACAGGACGGTGGTGGATGGCACAAACTTCGTGAGGTCTTTACCCAGCAGTGGGTGAAATCGAACTGTGGATGATATACCGACCGCATCCCAAAAATAAATGAAAGATGATATCTATAAAATGAAAAATCATAATATAACATATATGTATATATACCATGTATATACTATATGAGACACACGCCATATACGACATACATACACTATACCGCTCCCAGGATTATCATACAATTAAGCAAACTATCAAAGCATAGAAGATCTAT
This sequence comes from Hyposmocoma kahamanoa, assembly GCF_003589595.1. Taxonomy (NCBI): domain Eukaryota; kingdom Metazoa; phylum Arthropoda; class Insecta; order Lepidoptera; family Cosmopterigidae; genus Hyposmocoma; species Hyposmocoma kahamanoa. The sequence continues at coordinate 13,450,465 of NW_020653337.1, forward strand.
GAATCTATAAAAAATGGCCATAATAAAATTCAATGTGATCGTCTAGTTTAGTTAGGACCCAATATTACGTTGTGTTTCAAGTGAATAAGTATGTAACCTGTGATTCTTTAAGAGGTACGTGAGATATTCAAATGAATATAGTGATTTACCATATAGGTTTCTAAATAAGTGTAAGATTAGATAAGGAGATTATAAAGGAGTAAGGAGTAAAGAATAAGGGAAAGGATGCCCACCTCATCAAAAAATAATTATGAGGTATACGAGGCCCCCATAACAGTCTGGTTGTGTAGGTATTGTTCCACAACATACCACCTCCGCTCTCGTATCGTGAACGACAGCCCTATTACGTACTCCGGGGCATAGGAAGGTATAGTGATATATACACCTACGCTATAATAGTATACAATAGGTACACGTTATACGGAATACCTCAAGTATAAATGATCCGCCATGACTGTGATGAAGCTTATCCCAGCCATCAACAGTTGTTGAGTATGACATTATTTAAAAATATTACATTCCAAGGTATAATTGAAATGTTACGAATTTATATCTTCAAAAGATGGATACATATACCAGTCACAGTTCACACAGAACAGACCAGTATTAGTATATAGCCAAGGCAACGTTTAAGCCGGTTCGAGAATAACAGCCAAAGAGAGCATGTTCCTATTCAAATTGCGTCATCGCAGATGAAGACAAAATAGTATAGCTAACCAGGAAAACAGACAGAGAAAGCGTGTCGCTGCTCATATTGTATCAACGTAAGTGAGTACAATATAATCCGCAATCCAGATGGAGTGAGCGTGACGCTACTCACATCGTATCATCGTGGATGAGTACGGTATAGTCAGCATAACCAGGAACAGCAGACAGAGTGAGCTTGTCGCTACTCATATTGCATCAACGTAGGTGAACACAATATAGTCCGCAGAATTAGTAAGCCCATACAAGTATACTGGCAATGCTAACTAAGAACATTATTTAACGTATCACATCTCGGTCTTTAACGAGAATGAGTAACTTAACAGGAACAATAAGAACAGGAACGTTTAGACAATAAAAGTATTTATGATACTTTATTGTAATTTGTAGATGTAAATAAAATGTAAATACTGTTAATGATATCATAGCTCCACTCACATAACACCACGGTTTCATTTAAACTCAAGTATAAATACATAGAGTACACCGGGTGTATATTGAATATATAACAGCATACCTAAAGGGTATGATATACACATAGGCAGCTAATTGATGCTAGATGAGAAGTAATATCCTATTAATGTAGGCTAGTTACATAGAATTTATATAACTAGAGAAGTAGGATGACAGAGGATAAGGGAAGAAGAATAGACCCACCTCATACCCTGCTTAATTCACCTAAATCGGAATTCCTATTACACCTTGAATAACGCCAGTAAGAAAGGAATCCAATTAATTATTAAGATTATACTATATCACATAAATGATAATTTAGCATTTTCAGTACTATTTCCTAGACGCTACGCTTTGGTAGAAAACTTATCTAAGTTGGTGTTAGTGTTCACCAAGCACTGAGAGCCAATTTTATATTAGCCAACAGAAGCCTAAGTTCAACACTAACTATTCCGGCCACGGGGCTAATTATCTCAGTAACAACTTATACACTCCTAGAGGTCCTAGATCTTCTTGGAAAAGGTGAATCCTCCCATACAAGATCATGAACACTGTCACGGTGTACTGTAGAAGGTACTTCCAATAAATAGCGGCCAGGTCAAGGAAAACGCTAATCAGACATAAACGAGATATTCAAACATATCAAAGCATAAGTCTGACGGGAGCGATGGAAGGAACACAGGTAAATCCAACATCATCGCTGACAACAAAGCATCGTCTTCCACAAAGGCTTTTGATTTGACAAACGAGGTCTCATAATTATATTATATGTATGCTTCATAATTGTATGTCATGTATGCCAAAGTATCAGCCTAAAATATCTAATTCAGTTGAATTTAATTGATTGTCTAATTCCACTCTTCAGATGTCCACTACTTCAACAGAGTGGACCGGAATTAAACGCACAATATTATGTATTAATGTCTTTAATGAGTAATTTTACCTCACCTTAGGTAATCTAAGCCATTGCTGATATAATTACCAAAGACTACATGTAATAAATCATTACTGACAAACCCAGTAAAATAACATTGCTTAATGTATATTGTACCAAGTTATTACAGTTTACCTCACCTTTAGGTTGTTAATAACCAAAGGTTACAAAATGTAATATAACATTACTAATAAACTAAGTAAAACACATTGTTAAATGTATGGACACCTTCGGAATGTTCGTTTAATAAAATAAACTTGCAGTTATTCTTGGTGTTCTAATTACTCATAATGTCGAAATGATATGGGTAATTGTGAACTCTACATTGAAACTTTACTCAAATTAATGTCTATTTTATCCTAATACTCTAAACTTTTAACTGAGATTTATTAACCTATCTTCATTAATTAAATGGACATTTTTGTGTTGTCGCACATTGACTAAGTTACCACTACTATTAACATTATCCTAACGTAATTAATTCAACAAAACCTAAATTAAATAAAATCTCTATCTTCCGAGTCTAACTGATATAATAATTTAGGCCCTAACTGAATCCTTATAAAGCCTAACCTACAAGTATTCAAATCATTTGATTCGCATGGAAAGATTCCATATCAAGTTATTAATAATATTATAATTAAAATGTAATATATAAAATCAAGGTTAAAGTTTGGTGGTTAATAGTTTCAGTAAATTATTTCATCCAACTAACAAAACACCTACTGTCAGTTAAATGAAGTTTCATGTCGATGTATTTTAAAAGTATCAGAAAGAATACAAAACACTCAATAATAATGTTAAAAAACACCGTTTACTTTCATCGATAAATAAGATACAAATAAAATATGTCGAATAATTTAATAGTTTTCAATAGGATATTCCATTCACGTCAATTTTTTTTTAAATTGTATCAAAAAGGACAAAAAACGCACAACAAAACCGTTACACAAACATAAATTTATCTCATCAACACCCAAAATACGTAGGTATTAACACTGTAAAAAAAAAAAAAAAAGGTATTAACACTGTTTCACTCGCGCACCCACAATCACTAACTTAACTATCTCGAGATCACAAACGAACTATCACCGCGAACATAAGCACTACATGGATCAACACGCGACATTTCCTAAATACTAAAACCTAAATCGTTCCACAAGTATGAAATTAGTAACATCGTATTATACACGCACTCGCGATCACAAACTAACTATCACTACTAACATAAGCACTACATAGATCATCGCGTGACATTTCCTAAATACAAAAACCTACATCGTGCCGCAACTATAAAATTAGTAATAACGAATTATACCCACACTCGCGATCACAAACTAACTATCACTACGAGCATAACACTATATAGATCAACGCGCGACGTTTCCTGAATACTAAAACCTAAATCGTTCAGCAACTATGAAATTAGTAACATCTTATTATACACGCAGTCGCGATCACAAACTAACTATCACTATGAACGTAAACACTATCTTAGACCGACGCGTAACGTATCCTGGGATATTGACCTGGGTCAATACACAACTATCTTTTAACTATCTCCTAAATCCGAGCACTCCGTTACTACGATACTAGATTCTCTACAACACATCACACACGCACTCACGAATACTAATTTAATCATCTGAAACTACACTTTCTTTAACCGACACGCCACGTATCCTAGGTCATCTAACAACTTAAGCCCGAAAAAATAAATTGATCTAATCCCTTCGAAAATTCATGGGGATCTCTATGGGTGTTTAATAATAATTTGTGGTCAAAATTTATTTTTCGCCATTTTTCAATATGGGTGCCTTATTAAAATTTGCTCTAATTCTACTGAAAATCGCCATGTGGGGTACTCTATGGGTGTTTAATAATAATTCGCAGTCAAAATTAACTTTTTTGCCATTTGTCAATATGGCCGCTATTAAAGAGCTTGTAGTATAAGAATTGTTATTGTTAAGCACCATGTATTTACATCTATGTTATTACTTATTATATTCAGTGTTAATCAAGCATCGAGTTGTTTCATTCGTCTCCGTCGTACGCTCTCCCTACATGGCGACCCTGCCATTTTTGGGATGTAGCTAGTGCCCGGTTACAGTTTGGCTCAACGGACTTAAAATGTATATTATTTATTCTAATCGACACTTAACGGACGTGGACGTAAGTTTTAGTGCCAAAAATGTGTAACTCAAAAATACCCGAAAATCCGGAAGTCACCGCACAAGTCGGTGTTAACAACCAAATTACAAACAATCATATCGTGACCAATGTTGGGATCATTTCGTGGTCCATGGTGGCAATTATCATAATACTGTTAATGGTTGGAGCCATCATTATGATCCGATATTGTGTGAGGTGCTTCAATAAAAGAGTGCAGTGAGGCGTTGATGCAGGTATAATACGGTTAAACAAAATGTAAAAAGGAGCGAGCATTCCTTGTAACGACGACGACCCCGATTCCTTATGCAAAACCTGAGTCGCGAGATGTTCCTGTCACGAAGCAAATTGCTTTGATAAACCAGTATACTAGTGAGTGAAAACCCCATTCAATATCAGTGTAAGTGTGGTAAAAATGATGAAAATTTAAGTGCGAAAAAAAAAATTTTTTTTATTAAACTGTTATACTGCATTATAATATGTACATTATAGACTTTAAGTATATAATATGAATAGTATAAAAAATAGGTAAGTGCGATTTTATGTATGTCAGAATATCTGGAAAATTTAAATGAAAAGCTTACAAAGGTTAGAACCTACTTAATTAAAATTGGACCTAAAAGACGATGTGGAAAAATTATTGAAACGAAGCTTAAAGAGGCAAACGAATTATTAGAACAATATAACACTTATATAGATGCTATTACTAATTTTAATTGATAATTATTGTCAGGATTTTAAGTTATTGTAGTGAGGTAAAGAATCTTTGCAATATAAAAAAAGAAAGTGAAGGAATAATATTAAAAATGGCAACGTTCGATGTGAAGGTCGCGTTAAGTCTTCTGCCAGTCATGACTGACAAAGAAGAAAATACGAAAGAATTAATTGATAGTATTGAGTACTATCCACTACCTTAGATAACGAATCGAATAAAAAATAAATTTCTTATATTTTAAAAACCAAGCTGTCTCAATCGGGTAAGCTAAAATTATCTAGTAAATACGAGAATATATCAGAATTACTAACCGATATGCGCAAATAATTATTACCAAGAAAATCAGCATCGGCTATACAAATGAAACTTCAAACATGTAAGCAAAATGAACGCACTGTTGCTGATTTTGGCAAGGAAATTTCTGAATTGTTCGCGGATTTAACTATTACCCAATCGGACGGAAATTCTGAACATTATAGTGTTCTGCGCCCGTTAAACGAAAATTACGCAATTAAATGGTTTGCCGACGTGCTTAGAAACCGTAGAACAAGTACAATAATTGCAGCGCGTGATTTTAATACACTAAAAGACGCCATTCAAGCAGCGCAAGATGAAAAGATCACGACAATTTCCTCAGCGGATGTAATTGGCATGTCCGCTCAACCCCGTGGGTTTACAACCCCCACCGAGCAGCGAAAGCGCGCGGAGGACACAGAGGATACGCGCGAGGGCAGTCCGCCGTAAAGGTAAATACACCAAATTATTATTACAGACGGCCACAGTACTCATATCATCCAAGAAACCCAAGAGTGTTTTCTCGTGGAAACTCGTACAGCGGTAGGTATCAGGGCAATCGCCGTCAATCATCCCATAGAAATGTGAACTTTATATCCACGACAGGTGACCCCTGCATGGCAACGGAACGTGACCGTGATGAATCAGAGCAAGCAAATATGTCACATTTGAATCATTTTTTTCGAGTCTGACTATGTATGTATGTGCAACAGCTTATGTAAAGTATGTATTAATTTGGACAGGCATGAGCACAACAAAAGCGAATGGCTAATCGACACCGGTGCTTCGATTTCGGTTGTCAAGTACGATAGAGTAAAATGTTTACGCAGTCCATTCCATAAAGAAAAACTTTGGGTCAACGGCGTTGGTGGAAGCGTACAGTCAGAAGGATATATTTATTTAGAGCTCAAAATTGATACCTACACTATAAAACATAACATTTTATGTATTTGATAAATTGCCGTGCAAAACTGATGGAATTTTAGGGCAAGATTTTTTGACAAAGTACAAACCAGTTGTAGACTTCGAATTAAATGAATTAAGAATTTGTAATTTGGAGAGACCTGTCACATTACCCATTACTTATTTGAGACAATATAGTTCATATTTAACAATTCCAGCAAGATGCGAATCAATTCATTACGTTGACATGAAGTTAAAACAAGAATGTGTCATTAGTTCTCAAGAATTATGTCACGGAGTATACATTGCTAACATTATAGTACAGCCGCATAATGGTAAGATACCTTTTAAAATAATGAATACACGAAATGAGGATGTAATTTTGAATTACTTTAATTTAAACGTTTCTAAGTTAAGTGATTATTATTTATGTCACTTTAATAAGTCGAATATGAACGCAGAGAGGGTCAAATCTCTGTTTTTTTTACTAAAATTTGAAAATCTAAATGAGGAAGAACAAAAGTCCATTGAAAACATTTGTGCCAAATTTCCAGACGTCTTTCACGTACCAGGAGATAAATTGACAACGACTTCATTATACGACCACACTATTGAATTAAAGCCACATACTACTCCTGTTTACGTAAAGCCGTATCGTTTACCACAAAGTCAAAAATCGGAAATAGATAAACTAATAAAAAGTATGCAAGACGATGGAATAATAGAGGAATGTAGGAGTGCCTGGTCGAGTCCATTATTACTAGTACCTAAAAAGCTAGATTCAACGGGTACCTATTAAAAAATGGCGTGTAGTAATTGACTACAGAAAATTAAATGAAAAAGTTCAAGATGACAAGTTTCCTCTGCCAAATATTTCAGACATTCTAGACTCGTTGTCTGGTGCAATGTATTTCAGTACTTTAGATCTCTATCAAGGATTTTATCAAATAAAATTAAATAAAAACAGTCGACAATACACGGCATTCACAACAACCAAAAATCAATATCGAATGACTAGATTACCAATGGGACTAAAAACTAGTCCCAATGCTTTTTCTAGAATGATTACGATTGCTATGTCGGGATTAAATTACGAGCAGTGTTTGGTATACCAGGTTGACCTATGTGTTTTTGGTAGAAACCTCGAAAATCATAATAAAAATTTAATGGATATTTTGTCTCGGTTACGCAAAATCAATTTGAAATTAAATCCAGCAAAATGTAAATTTTTACAAAAGTAAATTTTGTACCTTGGCCATGTAATATCAGAAAAAGGTATTTTACTTGACCCAGAAAAAACTAAAGTATTAGAAAATTACCCAAAACCAGCTAACACAGATGACGTAAAGAGGTTCGTGGCGTTTGCGAATGATTACCGTAAATTTATACCCAATTTTGCAGAAAAAGCTTAACAGGTTGTGTTGTAAAAATGTAACATTTAAATGAACTGAAGCGTGTGAACATGCTTTTCATTCATTAAAAACAGCCTTAGTTAGACCTCCTGTTCTTCAGTACCCAAGTTTTCAGGAGAGTAATGAATTTATATTGCAAACTGGCGCGTCTTGGCACGCCATAGGATCGGTGCTATGTAATAATGACGGCAGGCCTGTAGCATACGCTAGCCGTACTCTAAATAAGGCCGAAAAGGACTATCCCACTATCGAAAAAGAGCTCTTAGCGATAGTGTGGAGTGTAAAATATTTTCGACCTTATTTATACGGCAGAAAGTTTAAAATCCAAACCGATCACGGGCCATTAGCATATTTATTTAGTATGCGCGACCCTTCTAGCAGTTTACTTAAATTTAGATTACAAATAGAAGAATATAATTATACAATAGAATACATAAAAGGTAGCAAAAATTCAGCCGCGGATGCCTTATCAAGAATACTGATAACGTCTGTAACGAGTTTTAAATGTTATGACTCGTGAGCAAGTGAGACGCATGCGAGAGAGCGAACGAGAGAGAGATACGCCAAATTTGGTGGCCGATAATCATCCCCCGAACTCAAGGTCTGATCAACCGAGAGTTGTGGAGATAATTAAAAAGCCAGAACATTTGGTTTAGTTAGAATTACTAAATAATAGGAAATTGAGAGACATAGAGAGAAAAGCAATAATTATGGAAAGGTCTAATTATTTTATTTATGTACCAAGTAAGAGTAAAATTTAGTTTACTGGAATATTATTTCGATCATCGATTACGCGAGACGTGTTGGTTGTGGATCTATGCAACTTATGTATGAAAACAAAAATAAAGGAATTATGCATAATAAAGAGTCAGAATAATAAAAGTTTTATTGCACAGATAATAAATGAAATAAGAGAAACGAAAGATTGGTCCGGACCACGAATCTGTGTATTGAACAGCGTACAAAGAATAAATAACGTAGATGATAGGCGAGTAATAATCAATGACTTTCACCTGTTGCCCACTAGTGGCGACGCGGGTATTAGGCGAATGTCAAATAATATAAAAAAAGTTTTATTACGGGCCTAGTATGGATAAGGATATTCAGGAGTTTGTAGCAAAATGTGACCTTTGCCAAAACAAAAATATTCAAATAGAATCAAACAGCCTATGGAAATAACCAGTACATCAAGTTATGCATTTGAAAAGATCTATTTAGACATAGTTGGTCCTCTGCCTACAGATAATGCCGGTCATTCTTCCGTTCTCACGTTACAGTGTGAACTATCAAAGTTCATAGAGGCATATCAGCTACACACAAAATATGCTAAATCGGTTGCATCTGCTTTTGTAAATAATTTTATTTCGCGTTTTGGCATACCCAGGGAAATTGCAACAGACCGTGGATCTGAATTCATTTCAAACATAATGGTCGAAGTTTGTAAACTATTAAAAATTAAGAACCTTACTTCAACAGCGTACCACCACCAGTCCATAGGAGCGCTCGAGAATACACATAAGACTATGGGTGCGTATTTATTTACGTATTAATTGCCTTAACCGAACATGTTCGTGGAGCAGCTGGTTGCCGTTCTGGTGCTTCGCGTATTATAATACGGTACATACAGAGACAAGGTACACACCGCATGAACTGGTATTCGGAAAGTCGTGCAAATTGCCGAACAATTTAGATTCCGGTATAGTATTCCGATCCTTTATATAACTACGATAGTTATCCACTTGAACTAAAATATAGATTACAGGTTGCACAGCAAGATGCAAGGAAAAACTTATTAGGAAATAAGTTAAAACGGAAGAAGGCCTATGACGTATTATGTTAATCCAGAGACGTACAATAAAGGTAATTATCTGCTACTTAAGAATGAAACAGGCAACAAAATGGATAGTACATATTTGGGTCCATTTTTAATTAATGAAGATTTAGGATGTAACGTTAAAATCATGAGAAATAATTAGGAAGAAATAGTACACAAAAATCGCACAAAACCTTATATTATGTAAAATACATAAGTAAAGTAGGTACCCACATAATTAATTTAAGTACTTTATTGTATACAAAATAATAATTATTATTATTAAAAAAATAATAAGAATAATATATTGCTTTTTGACTACTAAACAAAATAAAATGTAACTACCTATATTACCCTTTGTAACTATGCTATAAGAAAATATACTCGTATGTATAAGTATTTGTTTTGTATAATGATAGAAATAAAATAGAAATTATATAATTTTTTTTTTATTTTTGTAACGGGGAAAGTGTAGTATAAGAATTGTTATTGTTAAGCACCATGTATTTACATCTATGTTATTACTTATTATATTCAGTGTTAATTAAGCATAGAGTTGTTTCATTCGTCTCCGTCATACGCTCTCCCTACAAGCTATTGTTAATTTTTTTAAAGTCATAAGTGCCGAAACCGTAGGCCGAGGTTTAACGGACGGCGAAGCCCGAAGCGTCCGCACGCCACCACGTAGGTAATATACAGAGACTCTATGACGGGTACAAGATTTTCCAATTGTTCAAAATGTAAGGCATACTTCCCGATGTAGTGGAAATAATATCTTATTTACTTATACAACTTATAGCGTTGTTGTATCTCGACCGTCTCTCTGCTAGATTATTTTTTCTTGGAAGCTATGCCAAAAATTGGAGTATTTAGGAAAAAAATGCCAGACAATCACTCCAAATTTCTGGTCTCAAACTAGAGAATTCCTGTACTATGAGTACCAGAGTAACGATAATTCTGAGGGCAATACCCAGAATACCCTGACCAAAACCAAATAAAAATATATTTTTCATAAATTGGCTCAAATAAGGGAATCAAATCAGGGATCGAATCTGGAACCTCCTCATCAAGCGCCCATAGTACTAATCACTGTGCCACCGAAGAGCATAAGCACCACCCCGTAACCTGAAACCGACCACGCGCCGCATATAGCAATTAATGACTTCTTGCAATAAGCCGACGATTTATCCTTTTCGTTGTATTTTTTAAATTTTAGTTGGCCAAAATTAAAAATTTCGGAACTTTTTGACTTTTTTTTAAAATGTTTTAGCACTAATACAACATTAAAGTTAATAATGCTGTAAAGAGATAAAATAATTTATTAAAAATAATATACCACTAACATAATTTCGCTTTTCACAATTATATTTGTTTTAAAGTAAATAACATGTAAAGTAATTAATTTTATAAAGATTTTTACTTCTATTTACTTTAAAAATAATTATGGTATATTTATTTAAAAACATAATTTTCAGTACAGCTGCATAAAACTTACCCTTGTATCACCAAACTTCTCTAACTTGAAAAAATACCAGCGTCATCTTGATTAATAGTAGACCTAAGAAAGTGTTGTTAAGATATGTTTTACATATACTTTAGTTTATATTTATACTGCAATTTCATAAACAAGTAAAAAAATAATAAACATTTATAAGATAGCATGATTACGTAGAAATAATGTATCTTCACCTTTAAAGATTGTATTGATGTTTATAACAATCTGGCCAGTTACTTTAGCTATTTGACCCGACTTGCTACCGTTACCGACACAGCAAAGTCTTTGTAAGTCATTTTTATACTCGTCGTCATATATTAAGATCTTGTCACTTTACGTACAAAGGAAACCTTTGTTCTTGTTTGTTTGTCTGGTATACTGCATTGCAGTTTCTTTTACATCAAAGGCCAAGTTTTATATGTGTTTCAGCTACGGACCTTGACTCAACTATGTATTATACTTAGGTAATAAGTATGAATCACCTTTGTATAACTAAGTAAGTACTCTTTTATAGTTGTTTGGTATGTAATAATAATAAACCTTAAAAATAAACCTTAATAAAAAACCTTAAAATACGATATCGATAACAAGCAACAATACATACAAAAACTTAAACTAGAATTTAAACAATTCTCGAGTCAAATCAATAAAGTCTATCTACCTACTAGATACTTGTGGAAAACTGTTCAACAAGTATAAACCTTTGTTCCTGTGTCCACCTTCCCGCAGAGAGATCATGTCGGACTCCTACCGACTAAAACCCCACGGTGCTCCGTCCCTGCACCTTTTGCCGGGACTACGGGAACGCTTTCGCACTCTTCCGCAGTCCCGACGGCATGGGCCCTCGGCCGAGGGCCCCTTCCCGTTGAGGTGGAGCTGGAGAGACACCACCCCATGCATCACTTACAGGGGCACGCAGAAACACCGCGTGCGCCACTTCGGGGTCTATACATTACGGGCGGCGGACGGCCAAAACCCCTGTTATGGGGGTTGAAGGATGATAGTGCCTCCTTCGACGCCCTGCTCTCTTGCGGCGGATTGGAAGAAGGGTGGTGGCCTCCCTCTCCCGCTCCGCAGTTTCCTTCTGCGACATTACACGTTCGCAGAAGGATACTACCTCCGTCCACGACCTGTCACTTTCCAGCATTGATTTGATCATGCAATGATTGAATGATGAATGAGTGACAGGTCGTACCCCACTGCGGTAACAAGTTCCTGGCGCTCATTGGTCCAGGCTGGGACACCTGCAGCGTGTGTTGTGCCGTGTCTTCACAGCAGCCACAATGGTGACATTCGGTTGACGGTTCCCTCCTGGCTATATGACACAGGTACTTTCCGAAGCAACCATGCCCGGAAAGCACCTGCACCAGCCGGAAAGTCAAGGACCCATGCGCCCTGTCCATCCAGTTCTCAAAACCGGACCCGAAACGTTGATTTTTATGAAAAAACATATATACGCGATTGCGATCCGAGAAAAAAAATAGTTTAATTTCCTATGAGTAACAATCGCGAAAACCTACGAACTCGAAATTAAACAACTGTACTATTTTCAAAATTACGTAAGTTTAGTAAAGTTACGTAATTAACGTGTAACTTCATCAAAACTGAAGCTTTTAACATTTAACTTGCGATAAAGCCCCACAAAAAATTTCCTCATAAACACATTGTGATTATGAGGAAAAGTGCTTTGTGCAACGTTGAGTGAATATAATCGGCTTATCGGAGACTACATCCACGTCTTCATCGGATGAAAATACTTTATATTAATGGGTGACTCGTGTATTAAGAGCCCTTAAAATTTTCATAAAATAAATTACAACACAGTGTGATTAATTATGAGTACGGATTTAATCATTCGAGTGTACAGAAAATGTATTATTACCATATTATTACAGTCAATTTTATGATACATTTGAAAAGGGTTGTAACCCTAACTAGCCGTGAACAGGTTCACGGTAATGAAACGGGAAACTTCCGGTTCACAAAATTTATTAAAGAAGTAAAGTTTAAAGAAAGGGCCCCAAATGGGCCAAGTAATTGAATTACAAATATAGGTACACTAAGGCTGTAGACTTATAAATTATTACACATGATTTAGCTTATGTAATGATTATAAACGTAGTAAAGAATCAAACTTAGCGATTATTCGCGATGGAATTTGGAACAGCTCCGACTGTTGTGGCGGTCGAGCTGGGAGTGACCGTGGTACGAAAATAAAATGAGAAAGTGAAACAAGATGAAACAATTGAAATTTAAAATTTAAATACATGTAAAGTAAAAAATTATAAGATACAAGCGGAGAGAGGCGATACGTAGAGGTGAGATGACGGTGTAAGGAGGTCACACCGTCACACATTTTACCACCACAAAGTCTGAAGTATTGTAAAGTGAGTCCACATATCAAGTGGCATAGCAATTTATAACTATTTATTATAAATATAAACGGATTGTTTTATACACCAAATTGTTATATACATATATGGCGGAGTTATAGGAGACGTTGAGGGAAACAGTAGATCCACTGTAAATCTCCGTATTATTCAAAATGAAGCGTAGAAAGAGATTGCCAGTGAGTTTACAAGAACAAAAGTTTTGTGTATTTACTTAATATGATATTTCATGTCCTTGCTAAGAACTTTTATGTAGGCGTTTAGCGACTATTTCGAGGAGAAAGTTTTAGGCGTTGTTTTGTTCGTATATTCAAAATAGATTGATGGTTTGGGGATGCTAGGTCAATATAGAATTGTTATAGACCTATTTGATGGTATATTTGCTTATACTATGTGTAGTAATAGATATTTATTGGTGGTTCTGCTGGGGAGAGTACTCCGCAGCACAACACACGAAACTGGTGATATAGGTATTTTATAAATAGAACTAGAATTTTATAGACATTTAAAAAAAAATAAAAATCTATTAAAGCTTAGGTGGTTCTGCCCCGGAGTATGACGCACAATAAGCTTACTTTAAGCGCGTTATGGTACGAAAAGTCAATGTAAGGTTAAAGTAATATTGGTTTAAGAGGTTGTGGTAGGCCCCCTACCAATAAAACATCATAGTTTTAACATTATAATAAGCTTACTTTAAGCACGTTACGGTACAAAAAGTCAATGTAAGGTTATAGTAATATTGTTTTAAGAGGTTGTGGTAGGCCCCCTGGATCACGACAGATGACTGATTTAACTCAACAGATTCGACGTGACCATTGTGAACAAAGAACCACGATCTGGATTAGTTAATATGATACGTAGGTAAGCTAGTAAATCGTTTGTCAATAATAAGAAAACAAGACATAATAATTTTAGCTAAGATTTATCCTCTCGTAAAGTACATTACGTAATACGTACATTACGTTTTATTGTGTTCAAGATATAATAACACATTAGGCTTCATCTACGAGCTACTTAAAACTTTAAAAAGACCCACCAACTTAAACAACCTCTTAAACAGGCTCATAAGAAGTTTACTTGAATATATTCTGTGTGATGATCTATGAATTCGCTCCAACCACATTGATCAAATACAGAACAAGGGCCTTAAAAGTGTTCCATTTAGATCAGGTTTGAGTCGCTTGCTTGCAACTTACCGAGAAAGGTTGGCTAAGTGTACAATTTATTGACTACAGTACAAACCCGACGTAAAACACAGGATATTATTCATTTCTGTAAGCTCATACACGGTAACCTAGTTTCTCCTAGTCGGCTATCCCACAATAACTTTAACACCCCCATCGCCCTAAAACTTTTGTGTTGAATGTTTATAGAAAGAAACAATACATCTTTTTATAATCCTTTGACTAGAATGTGCTAAACCTACAATGACTTACTTAATATCTGAATCTGGAGGTCACATTGTCACATTTTCAACAACAATCTATTACTTCGAATTTTTCTATGTGCGTGTTGCAGAGCTTTGTTTTTGGTTTTAATGAATAATAATATAGAATAAAAAATCTACCGTAATATTAAATCGTTTCCATTATATGTATACAATGATAAAAATTTTGTATAACAATGATACATCCCTATACATAATTAATCATTATATATGTCGGAGTAAAACCCCAAGAGACTTACCTTTTACGGGGAGACGTTGAGGGAAACTCCCTCGTCACTAATTGTGTCAGGAATTATAATTGATAATTGGTCTATACATACTTCGCTATAAATTTTGAAATGACAGCACAAATAAAACTCCCTTCTTTTGTTATTTTTTATGACACCAAGTGATAGGACGAACAAGTCGTGTGCCTGGTGGGAAGCGACACGCCTGTTCATGACAGTTGCAGTGCCACTCAGAGCCTTAAATGACAAAAACCTGAGGAGCACTGCCACTGCGTGCGTCACGCTGAGACATAAGCTGACAAGTCCCATGTGCCTGTAATTCACCAGCACCCTTACCCTTCCAAACCGGAACGCAGTAAAGATCACATTACTGCTTGGCGGAAGGTAACAGTACTTCCCTGGACGAACACTTTCACAAGGAGCTCTACTGCTACTACAAAAAAATTTTGTAAGTATGTAAAGATGCAATATTTGTATTAAGTCAATTCCTTAACTAAGAATCTCTCTTAAAAACCTTACGTAAATAAAACACTTACACTTAGGTACAGTCTCAAACGAAAAGTTTTAGGCTAGTGGATACCGCAGATTTGTTAAAATGTTTCTGTTAAATCAATTTGGAATTTGCGCAATAGTGCTACGTACACGCTAGGCAAGTCGAAAATGTTTGGCCTCAACAAGATCACAATCTTTGTCCATATATCCGTCGGTTAACCGTGGGTGAACTTTGAAAATTTCACTTCCTACTAATTGTAACTTCAGAGCTCAACTACTTTCTTACATAGGTAAGGTTCAAGTTAAAGCAAGGAGGTTACTTAAGTTCAAAATTAAAACATTCGCTTAAAATGTTATCAAAACAGAAATTTTATTGCAAGTCAGCCACATACAACTTAATACTTATTATTGAGAATTTCTTAGAACTGATTTTAATTATTTTCTGTATAAATATTTTCATTTTAATTCGAGTTGTATAATATCTATGGAAGAATAGCCAGCTGGCCATCTGTCGATAAAAAAAGGAATTTGCAAAATCCATAATTGTGGTGTTGTGAACTGGTTGTCAACCATATTTATTCATACAAGAAATAAACATTGTATTTATTTCCTCGCAAATGTGATGAAAAACATTCTATATATTACGGATGGTAAAAAATACAAACTCGTGTACAAAGCTCTTAGCCTTCGGCTACGGGTTTTTAATAGACCCTTGTTGGTAATTTCTTATTTTGTACAAGGTACCTATTATATATTTACATATACATACGCACATAAATATTATACTAGGGGCGTGTAAGTATCGATATAACAAAAAATATCTATTTATCACTTGATATAACGATATTTCATAATATAATTTCAAATTGTATAATCACTCATGGGATATAATTATTTTGCGGTATAACAACAAAAGGTACAATTTCATTATGTATCACAAGTTTAATGCATAATGTAAACCTTACCTAATATAACCCAGAGGAAATATCAATATTATAATACTCCTCCTCGCTGCGTTCGTCAGCGATGACGAATAAAGTATAAATACAATCCCAGTGTCAAAAGGTGCGAACCTTTTGACACTGGGATTGTATTTATACTTTTTTTTAGATAGCAAATGACAGGACGAACAAGTCATGCATCTGGCTGTAAGCGACAAACCTGTCCATGGCAGTTGCAGTGCCAATCAGAGCTATAAATTATAGAGATCTGAGGGGCGCTGCTACTGTGCCTGTAGCTCTAAGACATAAGTTGATTTTTAGTTACTATTTCTATTATTAATCAATGTTTTCTTTTTGTCTCCATAGAATTTTCTAGACTCAAATATAGCGATGTTCATTTACGAAGACTGATGTTTATCGACAATATTTTTTTACTGAAATATTTGAATTTCTTACTATGATTTTTGTAATTAAAGTCCCTAAAATATCGAAGCGAAAAGCATTCACGTTAAATTGATTTCTTTTATTTTATTATTATTACTAAACATTTTATTTCGAGTAACTTTAGCACAACTCATATTTCGGACAACCGTTTCAATTTCATGTCAATTAGGATGTTGCTGTTGCTTGAAGAAAAATTTATGTGTTTTAGACACTTACAAATAAATGGACGACGGGTCTAATACAAAAACCACGAAAAAAATGTCCCAAGTCAACCTATTTAAACGTAGTGACATGTAAAGAAATATGAAAAAGCTAAAACGTTGAATTTAAATTGTAATGTCATCGCAGTACTGTCTAATTTTGCTTGCTTCGCTGTAGTCGAACAAACGAAGAGTAAAGCGTGAATGACGCTCTGTATGCGATTTTAACGCCCTATAAGTTCGGACACTTTTTAGCGCGGACCCGACGTCCATATAATTGTAAGTCAATGGTTTTAGATATTTAAATTCCATTATACTCGTAGATTAAACGTAGTGTATTTTTAATTTTTAAGTTTTTCGTGTTGATGATGAGTTCAATATAAAAGAAAGTTGGATTGAAGCTGCAGGAAAATCGAAAGATTGGTTTTCTTATTACTATTTCTGACTTTGTTTCAATTTCCATTGCAAATGCATTTAAAAAAAATCGGCTTCATTTTACATGTGCATGCAAAGTAAATTAGAAACAATTGCAGAAAATTACATAAATCCTTCATGAAAAGACAGAATAATTTAATTTATTAAATTCGTTGATGGTTCGAGTTTACTCTTGACAGTGACAGCTTCACCAACCCGTGGTAACGTATAATGGAAAATTGACACTGTCGACAGTCGCTATATTTTTTATTATTTATTTATTTAAACACTTTATTGTATGTACCACAAGTAACTTACAAATGTTCAGAAACAATTTAAATATTTGTGTACAAAGGCGAGCTTATCCCATAAAGAGATTTCTTCCAACTAACCTTTGAAAATCTGAGAGGAAAGTTGGTTTTTGGGGTGGCACTAAAAGTAGATAAGTAAAGAAATGGAATATACTATACTCAATAAATACACAGATAAATTTAATAAATCAAATGTACATACGAATACATATATATTAAGTAATGTTGATCCATTAATACATACAAAGTCTATAATAAAATGAATGCACAAATAAAACTATAAATAAATATATCAAATGTAAATAAATATTTCAAAAGCTCTAACATGTGGAGTTTGAACAATCCCAAAACTTCAAAAGCACAACCCTTGAACACCCGAACCGAAGGCGACTGTCTGACCTCGACCGGGAGAAGGTTCCACATACGGGCAGCATTTACTGTGAACGAGTTCGAATATTTTTGGGAACTGTGTTGTGGAAGGACGAGGGACATATTGGTGCCAGAACGCAGGCGGTCACCCATAGCCTGACGGTATTGAAAACGCTCACGTAGATAGCTAGGTGAAGTGGGATGGAACAGGATTTTATAGAAGAAGCAATGTGAAGCAAATGTGAGCATTTCTACGTAAACGAATAGGCAACAACTTGAACTCATCTCTAAACTTGGAAATGTGGTCGTACTTTTTCAATCCAAACACAAATCTGATACATTGATTTTGCAGCCGCTCCAATTTGTTAAGAAGGTCCTCCGAAAGATCAAGATAGGAGACGTCACCATAGTCCAGAATAGAAAAAAGAAGAGTGCGTATGAGCATAAATTTGGTAGACAGAGGAAGAAAGTACTGCATCCGCTTGAGGGAATGAAGTGATGCAAAGATTTTACGACTTACATCGGCGACATGCTCCGACCAAGAAAGTGCCTGATCCATTATGATGCCCAAATTTTTAGCAGCCCGCCGGTTCTGGTAGACAGCGGTTTTATTTAGATACTCACGACCCTGCAAGTTTGTGCGGGCACGTAGCTGCCGCGGCTGCGGGCACGAAACCGTTGCGATTGCGGAACGGATCGCGAAGTTAGTGGGAGTTAATTGCAAGTCGCGCAGTTAATACAGAACTCACCCTGCGTGCGCCTGCACCACATTGCGCCTGAGCCGACCGCCAAAGTGTGCAGTTCTACTAGTACCCTGCCGCGGCAACCGCGAGCAACCGTCACCACTACAGGCGTAAAACGCGCCGTGAAATGTAATTTTACATACTTAACTGTTACATTTTACAGATGCCGCGGTCCCGCGGCAGACGCGCGTGAAAACCGCTCCGTGGGTTCTTAGTGTAACGAAAATTGAGTTTCAGCGCCATCTAATGTGTAATAGTTAACTATTATATACTAGTAGTATTTTTACTAAAACGCGACCTACTGGTGAATGGCTGAACCAGAATGAAAAAATACTGAAATATTGTAATATAAGTCTTATTCTAGTGTCTGTAAGTTTAATTTTGTTAAATTTGAAAATTGTTTTACGTCGTTCTCACGTTTTAAGCCCTACCCAATCTTAAAGTTATGGTAGTAGATAATAGAGCGTAAAGTTTGAATTGCACACAAGCTAAAAAGTGACGACATAGGCACTCGATCTAAATAGCGTCATTACATATCTCCCCTTTTTTTCTATATCTATGATTTCAATACTACTATTTCATCACAACTATGTGAGCCAATAACAAGAGTACTTAAATTGAAATTACATACATAGCTAAATTGATATTACGTTTATAGCTAGAATTATCAAAAGACATTAGGTACTTATATAAGCATGACATACGGAACATAAATGTAACTTGTGGCGGCATGGCGCACTAACGTTCCCACTTTCCACAGACCACCGAATTTCGGGTATACAAATTGCGTTTATTACGTACTACATATGAAGTAATAGCAATTTTTTTTACGTCTATAGTCCCAACATGAATGTACACATGTAACGAAATTAATTGAAAGTTCTAATTTTGTATGCAATAGTGGAGTAGTTTTTTTTATATCAATAAATGGTCTGGATTGACTAAGATGTGTGATGCGAGAATTGAAATATTTGTTGATGTAATTTAATTTAACGTTAACTGCCTCCGTGGCTGAACGGTTATCGTACCGGACTGTCACGCGAGCCGGTAGAAATATTTGTATGGCGTACATTTATTTCTCTCGTGAGTTTGCGTGTAATTTGTGGTTGTCTATGTGTGTGTCCATGGCCCTCGCGACACAGGGTTTGCCTAATGCGGGGCTATGTTGAGTGTATGCGTTATTATGTGTAATTAATATTGAACCGTATTGCTGCCATCACAGGGTTAATTTGACTGTGTCACGGAAACACGATTCTCGTGATGGCTCCCGTCAGCTCGCGTATGATGTCTATAGGGTATGAGATTTAAGAAAAGATGGTTTTATCTGATTCTTCTTCTGTTAACATATTCAATAATAATTTTATTTATTTATTTATTTATTTCACGCAACTAGGACCCATAGATACATACGTTACAGACTAATATACATATAATATAACAATAATATAATAAAACAATAACAGAAATATTAAATAAATACCTTACGGACTAATCATAAATGCAATATAACATGATAATATACATATAACACTATTTATTTACACGTATGTACTTCGACGTGTGACGCAACGTGGGTGTCCGGTAGCCGTCCTCGGAAACGCCGGTACATGACACCCTTCGGTCAAAAGTCTTCTCTCATGAAGGTCGACAGGTGTTGAGTTTGTTACTCGCACCACAAATTAATTAAAATTCACATTGTGGCGCGACTCCAACCGCTCGACCCTCAGGTTTGCATTGGCCTTCACTCGCATGTACTCCACAATATCCGCAGACTTGGTGGAGTAATGAAGACGCGACCAGCGGTACCGACGACGTTGTTATACGTATAACAACGTCGTCGGTACCGCTGGACGCAATAAATGATTCGGGCCAGTCAGGGCGGTGCCACTAAGGTTTCGGCTGGTGTTCTTCTTTTTCCTTTCCACCTTCCGAAAGCCGTCCTCGTTGCACTGATCAACTCGTCTCGGTGGTACTGACGACGCAGCTCCAGATACGAGTTTCTTTTTCGGTTTTCCCTTCATTGGTTGCCTGGGTTGTGGTTGTGGAGTACTAGGTCGGGCAGCGGCAACAGCTGCGTAATCACGTGGAGGGGTCGTCTCCGGCGGGGCGGGGTGTGGGGAAACGCGCGCGGCAACAGCGCCAGAGGTCGGTGACACATGCATGTGAGCCGACTCAAAACTGCTGAAAGAAGCATTTTGCGCCTCGCGACAAGTGTTCACGTTGCAGGCCTCAGGTGACCTACTTACCGAAGCCGCACTACTAAGTAATACAACTTGGGCACGCAACT
>NW_020653337.1:13472022-13517308 GCF_003589595.1 Hyposmocoma kahamanoa
TAATAACTTCAATTGATTGTAATTATTAGTTTATGCACTTTTACAGTAATTAGTTCTAAAGCACAAAAGACTGACTAGGTTAGAACCGATTTTAAATATCACAGAGAAAATTCACAGAGAGCGACCGCGCTTACTTATTCACCTCACACAAAAAACCAACCTGTCAAACCACACTCGTTTATAAAGCATTAATTGACCGTCAACTTCACTTCTTATTTTCATATGGTTCGACTAAACTGATTCAAACAACACCAGCGCCACACCTTCTTCCTCGCACAGTTTCAGTTGTCAAAATAACGTGACATTTGTAAATAAAGAAACCATGCGGAGACTAATGTAATTTTAGATGCTTCATAAATCGTTTCTCTAATAATCCTGTGTACTTTTGTAAAGAACATCACGTAAACAATAAACTCCGTTCAGTTGCAGTACGTTTGAAGTTATACCTACTCCGACATATTAATTTCCACAAGCTAAATATTTATATATTTATATTTAGCTTTAAGGTCAGATATATAACTGTTAAAGTTATATTCTAGGAAAACACACCCTAGTCCATGCCTTCCTTCATTTACCCTCGGGTGAGATTGTTAACAAATATAATAAGCCTTTGTAACATTAAAAAATAAATCTTCAAACGGTCTGCACAGTAACCTTAAAAAAAATTGGATTACAAAAACAAACAGAAAAGGAAACAATTTTGTACGGGAAAGTATTTATTTTCAAGTTAACGTTTTAAAATAAAAACTTGTATTGTTTAAAAATTATTAATGATTATAATTATAATTATATTATAATATATTATTAATATATATGAGTAACATTATTAATGGTTTATACGAGTAGACTTTAAAATAAATTAGGTCATTCCACACTCGACACAAGTTAGGTTGCTGACGGGACCACACAACAGTGAGTTTTAAGGTGACGGATATACCTTAGTGTTATGGTATTATTGTTGAAATTTAAATTATAATGGCTGTAGTTAAAAATACAAAGATGCGGGAAGCTTAAACGGCCCATTCACTACCTGCATGGCAGCCCGCCGCAGCACAGGCAGGAGACTGCTCACACACTATCCTGCTTAAAGCCCACGTATGGACTCTCGCAGGATGCATTGCAGGACTGCAGGATGGCTCGCACGCAGCGACTACATTCATAATCCTGCATTACATGGAGGAAGGCAAGACGAACTTTTAGGGACACCGAGCCAACAGTCACCGGGAGGCGCGAACACGATGTCACGATGTGCTTAACGATATTGGGGCATAATTGCCGTCACTGTGCTCTTATATGTAGGAAAGAGCAAAGGTGAGATGAGCAAAGTTGATAATTATAGACCTATAACTATTGTACCAAATATTTCAAAGATAATTGAGTCGACTATTTTCGCAAACAGCCTATATGCCTATCGTAAGTACTGCTCCACCACAACAGCCGCACAAAGAGCGGTGGACTCAATAATTACGGTGTTGGATGGTAACTGCAAAATAGCAGGTGTGCTGTGTGATTTCTCAAAACCGTTTAATGTAATCAGCCACGAATTACTCTTTGAGAAACTATGCCACTATGGTATGCGAAGCAAAACATATGGTCTCCTGAAATAATTACGCAGTAGTGGAGGTGACGTGAACCTTGGAATTTCTCAAGGATCTTCACTAGATGAAGATGAAGAATATCCTCTTCCTGACATTTATTAATAACCTACAGTCACATATCACTGATGGCTAGTTGGTTTTGTTTTTTTTTTTATAAAAAATAAGTGCGCATTTGACCTTCATCTCACCGGATGAAAAGTGACGATGAGGTCAAGGATGTAGCATGCAATCATAAATAATGCCTATTCATTCTCGCCTTGAAAAGGTGCCCCGAACGCTATAATTTGGTAGCGTTCGGGGATCAAGTCTGCAGGCAGGGAATTTTACTCCCTAGCCGCTCTTTGATTTGGCGGGAACCAATCACAAGTTACTAAACTAGTAAACTAGTTGACCGCCTTTGCAAACGAGGGCAATTGGTGGGAATCTTGACTGGGGAGTTTTGTCAAGTGTGAGGAATCATTGTGTGTAAAGTTGTGAAAAGAAGATAATTTAAATATTCCAGTACTTCGCTTATAAGTTTTTGACGTGTCCTATTCCTGGCCCTTCAATATATTCTACAATTCAAAAGTTCGCAAACAGTGTTCCAATAACACGTAAGTACACGCCCGTTCCTTCATTTTAAACAAGTGTATGTATCATTGTTTTCGAGATGCCTTGATATTCCCTTAAAAAAACTACATACTTTTTCCTTGCGTCACATGTTTGATTAGAACGTTAAATTTTAAATATCATTTCGTTTTTACTTTTTCTCTTGCTGTGTGCTACATTACTCCAGGGTATGATTGTACAGTCAAAGGCATTTTCTACTCTTTCTAGGCCCTTTTAACAATTCAATTTCGAATATAGCATTCTCATTTCATTTAGACTTGTAGCGCGATGGCAAATGCTATACAACTTGTCGCATTGAAAGCGTTTTATATTTGGTTTTTCCCTTAGAGGATCGAGAAAAATAAAGGAAAGGAGCTGCCTATCGACGGAATAAACGTGCCTACCCAAACCAATAATGTCCACCACAAATGGCGGATTTCTTTAGTGTTGTACCATAATCATCGATAAGTCAATATCGACCTGCAAATGTATGGCTTGAATGTTGAAACTGTTTTTTTTTGTTATGTTTGTAATTTGTATAGTTTACTGTAATGAAAGTATGATTAAAATGTTTAATTAAAGTAGATCAATATTCATTGTCATATGGGAATATCCGGGATGATAGATATGAGATTTTGAATTTATTATTTTGCATTTATAAATGCTCACATATTACAAAAATAATATAAATCAGCAGATCTCTATGCAATTCCAATCTGAAGACTGATATTAGATTTTTTTTAAGGGTTTCCAAATAGTTTAAGCTGTCTTGTATTTATGTATTGGTATAGAATTAATATCAGTGATTTTGATTTAGGTGAATCTAACACTTCCATTTAATTTTTTAAATAAATAAAATTACTTATATAATTGAAATAACATTATTGATAATCATAAAATCACATATAATATTAATAATAGGTAAGTTTATTTGCCTAAAACATGGTATAACAAAAGATGTAGCAAGAGACAGTGTCAATACAAACATGTTATATTTTATAACCACATATTAAACTACCACAACAATAAAAATGTCACAACAAATAGTCACAAGTTACAAATTAAATTCATTGACCTGGGTAACAGCTTTTGTTGTCTATATATTCTGCACTTCAGTTAACATTGTACAAGTACCTTGTATATATTGTTATTATTAATTGTCATTTAACTGGATAACAGCATTTGTTGTCTGCATATTCTGTATTTCAATTAACATTCTAGAAGTATTTGGCTGTACTGTTGGCTGTAGAGTAAACAAGTATTCTTGCAATACATATTGGTTGCGTCCAGGCCAACGCGAGCGCAGCAAATTGATACACAGCTAGTGCTGTTGTCTACACGCTAGACAAGTTTGAAAAAGAGCATTACAAACGGTCATTGTAGATGAGTTGCCCACACGTTAATCGCTGTCAGTTATCATTTACATTGAAACTATATGGATGACAAGTTATTGCAGCTGCTGCTACTTATTATTGGGT
This sequence comes from Hyposmocoma kahamanoa, assembly GCF_003589595.1. Lineage (NCBI taxonomy): Eukaryota > Metazoa > Arthropoda > Insecta > Lepidoptera > Cosmopterigidae > Hyposmocoma > Hyposmocoma kahamanoa. The sequence continues at coordinate 13,475,687 of NW_020653337.1, forward strand.
GCCTATAACTATTACGTCAGTGCATCTAATATATGTTATATAATGTTTGAGTTGTCACTGGGGCAAAATCGGAAACGAATGGATAGTTTTAAAGAACTGAGAATGCTTAGCAATGTCTGTTGTTGACTCAAAATTAAATATAAAATTATTTACCAATAAATGCGACGATGGAATTGCATTATCATGTAACCTAGTTACATTCAAAGTTCTATTAAAATTTGACTCTTCAAAATGGAGCGAACAAACGACGATGACATTTGATCCAATGTTTATGTTCGGCAATCCTATAATTTCCAACCATTCTTTGTTTCTTTATTCATTTGTAGGTAAACTTTAAAAATAATAATAATGAAAAAATAATAACCTCGTAGTGAACTGTTTTAATAACAGAATATCGATAATATGCCTGCTTAAAAGAACAACACTATCTCAAAATAATCGTTATCAACCATCATCAAATTATACTAACAAACAGGCAATCTTTAGATTAACCTAACCAAAGCAAAATTCGGCAAGACTTATGAATAAACTACTTAAATGAATCTAATTACATGAGATATTTGGGCTATTGTATGATTTATAGAAAAAAATAACACAAGCCGGTGTAATGTAACATTCGGTTGATTTCCGCCTTTTCTACTGTCGCACCCCTTAATGCCGCTGCGACGCATTTTAATCAACACTTAATTGTTCTCATTGTCAATATTTTTGTCCATTTCATTACAATTCTTGCGAATAATTCACTAAAACAATTTGGCCAAACATTGGTGTTGAAATTTTGCAACTATAACGTTACGCGTTTAGGCGTAAGAGCAAGACTTACTTACTTATACTTAATTTAAATGAATGCACAAATATGTAAGGTAATAAATGAATTTTTGTGCAGTATTATGTATTTCCTTAAGTGCCTTATAGTTACCTACTATAACCATTAAATAACGAATGATTAAATATAGCTCATGACCATATTTTCTGGTTATGCTGGTCTGCCACGCAGAGGGGGGCCAACCCCACTAAAACTCGCCCGGGCTTACCTCTTGCCGGTTGAGTCGGCGCCGTGGGATCGGTGAACATTCACTAGGACGAACTTTACGGAGGGGAAATCTTTATAAATACCCCTGACTCCAAGGAGACTCCGGGGTTATGTGGGGAGACTTCCCCAGACCGGGGCCTACCTATATAATATGCCCTAAATTTGGCTCTCGTGAGTTTGGGTGTAATTTGTAGTTGTGTGTGTGACCATGTTCCCCGATATAGCTTTCCTCGTGTTAGCGTATCGTGGCATTATTTTATTTCATTCTGTTAGAAAACTTACTTTATGTCATTAAGAATTAGTTTCATCGAAATAAGTAATAAATCGATATCATCATCATCGATATCAACGGAGCGCTAACAGGCGGCCGCCATTACAAAAAGCATCTTTGACTAGAACAGACGTGTTTTTGTTTTGTTTGGATTTATAGTGAAATATCTTATAATATACATAATTTACACACAACAACAACAGTCACTGGAGTTTCATTTCTATGTCTACTTGGAAGATTCCACTTAGATCAGAATTGGAAAAAGTGCCCTCGTAGTACGTATTTGTAATTTGTTTTACCTACACACTGAAAAGTTAACAGTAATACTTAATACGAGTATCTAGGTGAAATTATTTTACTAGTTGGCCGTGTGATATCAGTTAGCTAGAACAGCGATTGTCAATAAGACTAGCTTACTCGATCAGTCACCAATTGAAGATTGGAAGTTAGCGCTAAAGTTGTGTAACTAATGACGAAGTGAATCAATGATATTGGTGTTACGTGCATACATTTATCTTTCATCGCACATTATGTATTGCGTAGTTTAATCAGGCGCACAGAAAAAAGGGACTTACTGTTTATAGTTGTGTTGTGTACGAGCATTGGATTTAAAAACTATATTTAAAAAAGTAGGTACTTAAACGTTGTTTAAAAAAAAAGTAAAGTACGATTTTCAACAAAGAATTTCAATAGATTATATATTTTGGTGTGGCCCTCGGTACATACAATAGGATACGATATTTAAAAAAAAGTATCGTACGGTATGATAATAACGAGCAGGTATTTTGTTTACAAGTTTGCATCTACTAATTGACTGTTATTTCTTAGATGGATAAACTACTGAATACTTAAATATAAAGAGAGAGTGTGAGAGCAGATCGGTGTCAAGTGGTGCAGCCATCAGATGCTAAAAGTATTGGTATCCATATTTTTATGGGCAGGCCGTGTCCCGAGGGTGGCAAACGGTAGCCTATATGAATTGAGAGAGTTTCTACAGGCAGGCCGTGTCCCGTGGGTGGCAAACGGCAGCCGTTATACGACTGAAAGGAGGTCAGGCCGTGTCCCGTGAGTGGCAAACGGTAGCGATTATTCAAAGCGATACTGTCACTGAACGAAAGTCTAGCTTTTTCAAATTTAAACTTATTTACATAAACTTTATACGCGTTTTCCCAAAAGTTGACTTTTTCGCTTTGTGACGATATTGATTTCAACATGCGAATGAGTCGTAGGAAAGCAGGCCGTGTACCGCGAGGTACAAACGGTAAGAGCCGTGTTCTTTGTATGGCAAGCTGTATTGAATAATTCATCCATTCGGTCGACCGTGTCTCTCGGATGGCAAACGGAGAGTAGAATTGGTGTGCTTAAGTGAGCAGACAGTGTTCTGCGGGTGAGTTGGTATTATATACCTACTTGATTTCAGCTCGTCTGTGATAGACTGCATAGTGCATCCAAGATTACTTGTAAATAAAAAAAAATAAAAAAATACTGCAGAAAACAATAAATTTAAGATTCTGGCTTTTGCTCGGCATCTGAATTGAAATAAATTGAAATGAAAAATGATATCTTACAATTTGGTGTGCAAATAAATAAGAATGGTTTATGGTACCTATCTATCACAAAAATTTAATGTACCAATAATGGCGAACAAATACTTTCATGTAAACTTCTAGAAATTATGGTTTTCATGGGTTAAGATTATTTAATTTAAAATATATTATTATTTCATGGCATTTAAATTACCTATGCCAAGTCTAAGATGTCAATATTATATACTTGAAATGAAATGAAATATATATGTTTAATGCACCCAGGCGATTTAAGTTAACTGAAAGTGTGCTTTATACACCCAGGTGAATTAATCCAAGTGAATTAAGTTAACATACCGTAAAATTCACTGTTCCAAATGTTTAATACATAAAACTGGATAGAAAAGCACTTTTAAATATTAATCATATATAGTAGAATTGTAAATTAGTTATACATTGGCGAAAGTTTAATCTAATACAATTAGGTAACTGTTATAAAGTAATATTGTAGAAGAAGCTAATGTCTACTAATTATTAGGTTAAGGCATTTCAGTTGTAATTTATTTTCGTCCAATATACGTTGGGCAGACAGTAAGGATGTTTATGTTTATTCCTCAAATAAAAAATAAAAAAATGTACGCAAGTGGTTATTGAAGGCGACAGTGTGTTATTGAATTTTTAATTATTTGACATATCAAATAATTAAAAAATAAACACAAATACATAATATATTAAGTGTACAGTTTGTTAATAATCAAGATGTAATAGCCATGTTTCTATTTGTTTCACTTGTCGTGTTGTGCTTACGTTAATGAGTGTTGCAAATTTGTGGAAGTAGGTAAAATGAGTAAAAAGAGTCCTTGAGCGAAACTGACTTTAACTCCTGGGTGTAAAAGTTTGTAGATGCGACGTTTTAGGAGTATTTCATATTCGCTTGAGTTTATTGTCCTTATAAGTACTGCTGTTGCTGCTTTAAGAATGTATACGTATGTACATATATCTAACGCACCCGAATGACTTTCAATTAATTGTGCAGAGCTTATCATTGGAGTTTTACTATTATATTTAAATTACATTATGAATTATATTAATCAATCGTAATTAATAATTTAGAGACATCCATCTAGTTGCTTAGTCTACGAGTTAGTTTTGCGGACCAGAAATGCTTTTACAGAGTAATACCACAGTTTTTAATTATAATATTGTTATAATACTCGGCCGAAGTCATCAAATAGCATTGTATTTATTTTACGTGTGCATAAAGATATAACTGAGCATTCCGTTTGTTCCACTGGACAAAATTGGCCATACCCGCGACTTTACCGTGTTGCTATTGGTTAATGTAGTTCGCAACAAAAAAACTTGTCGTTTTATTCCTTTAACGGTTTTATGTCTTTTGTCAATGTGGTTAGTATTATAAGTATTGTTATAACCATAGAAAAGTCGCAGTTAAGGTAATAAGTCGAATTATGTCTTAAAGTTTGTTAACATACTCGTAACTCGTGCTATTATCATTAAACTCTCTTAAAAAAGGACGCAACTCGAAAAAACTTACAAAAATATAGAAAATGTGACAGAATTTTTAACCAATACCCACTAAACGAAAGCTTAGATGTACACCTAAAGCTAGAAATCATGAAAAGTACTAATAATAAATGCGAATAACCAATAATCAATAAAAGTATGGTTTTTTGCCTCTCCTGAAAAGTGTCGATTTTGAGTTATTCCCTTTTTCACTGGAGTCTCTGAATTTATCGCGTCAATAGCTGGCATTGTGTATCTTGTGTAAATATGCAGTTTTAATATTCAGCAAGACCTTGTTATTGCGGATTAATTTATTTATAAAACACAAATTATAATAAATCAAAATTAAAACTAATGAAATTCACGTTTAGCAATAGCAACTAACTATACATATAAATGAAATAAATATTTGATAACATGACATACGTAACTCCATTCCAAAATAACTAACTAAAGCATTTGTATTGTGGAAACCGGTAACAACGACGGTGTCACAGACACCCTAACCACGGAGATCGTCAAGCATATACATAACTAACTACGAGTATATTGCCATCGTGGTAGTGCGTAGGTGCGCTAGACGTACAGGACAGTAATGAATGGTACGATCATGCGGAACGACTCCTTTCGTGCACCCCAAATAAAAAATTATAAAAAATAATTAACTAATACCATTTTACTGTAGAACCAGCTTCATTCTTTTTATGTCTTCAAATCTAAAACAGGATTGGGACATTGTTTAATGTTCTCTTTTATGATACTAAGTGACGGGACGAACAAGTCGTGCACCTAATGGTAAGCGACACACCTGTCCACAACAGTTGCAGTGCCGCTCAGAGCTTTAAATCGCAAAGATCTGAGTGGCACTGCCACTGCACCTGTCACCCTGAGACATAAGTTGACAAGTCCCATGTGCCTGTAATTTCTCGAGAACCCTTACACTTCAAAACCGGAACGCAGTAACACACATTACTGCTTGGCGACAGAAATAGGCAAGGATCTGTCGAGGATCTGTAAAGAAGGATCGTTCCTTATTTTGTAATTTCTTAATGTATTTTACAATTGTAACAAACATGATAAAGAATACGAAATAAAAATCATAATCATCTATTTAGAATTTTATTAAATAATTATGTAATATTGGAAGTATTGCGTTCTCTTAACATACCTCCAGTAGTTATTGATTGGGTTCGAAGCTACCTATGTGGACGTCGGCAGTGTGCAGAATTCTTTCTTTACGTGGTGCGATATCTCTGCCGGAGTTCCGCAGAGTGGCGTGCTTCCTCCTCCTTATTTTCTTTGTTTATTAATTCTGTTACTCGAAAGTTAATCGAAATGAATAGAAAAAAATTACTGAAACCATTTTCTGCATATTCATTTCTAAGATTCTGAGGATACTAGTTAGTTAAATAATAAAATGAAAAAAAAAAAAACGAATATTAGTTTACTCTTTAATTCTTTATTAAGGTAGGTATGACATTATGGTATTGACGTAGCATTTCTAGTTTCTAAAATTTATTATATGTTGTAAGTATATAGTAAACGTAAGACAAAAATCTCTAGAACTTATTACTTTTAAAATTCACAGCTTTTTTTAGAAATAGAGACAGAGTACACCCCCTGAATCCGCCCACAGACCATATAAGTCTGATAGTGATCTACCCTACGGAAATAAATTATAAGTAGTACCCAATTACTTTACCTTAAAATTAAAATAAAATAAGCGATAACCCAGTGGAGGCTATAACATTGCTACGCCAAATTCTTTCTATTAAGACCTGAGACACAAATGAACCTTGTAAAGTTGTATTAACCAGTAACAATAGTTTGCGGTGCGTGGTTCGATGACAGTTGCAAACCGCTGTTTAAAAGGCTGAACATATTACCTTTGCCATGCATGTACATTAGGGATATCTGCGTATTTGTCAACTCTCATCCTCAATATTTTAAAACACGCGATGAAGACGTTAAAAGGCATTCTAGAGCAAAAATTATGAATCTCTTATACCAACCTCGTTGCTATAAAGTAATTCATAAGAATAACTGCTTCAACATGTGTATAATTATTTACAATAAATTACCAAACGAAATTAAATTGTTACAAGGACATACTTTTAAATTAAAATTGACAAAATGGCTTTTGACACACTGCTTCTATAGTAATAAAGAATACTTAGAATTTACAAATTCATTACCTACATTAATTAGAAACTATAGAGACTAAAGAAACATTGAATCCCATTAATATTTCACATCTGCTTGCAGGTTGAATACAATGTACCTAATTTTACTTAAGACCTTTGTAATTACTGTATTCCGGCAAATAAACGTATTCTATTCTATTCTATTCTATTCTATTTCCAGTAAAGTAAAAAAAATAAGCTTTATCTGACATGCATAAATTTCAAACAAAACAACAAAAAAATTAATTAAAATAAAATGTAAAAAAATCGAAGCATAAAAAAATCATGTCAAAAGGGTCCATGACTTAGCCTCTGAGGACAATGCTAATTACATAGCCCTCGCTGTTATTGTATCATCTCCCATCATAAATGGAACACCACAATTCAAATAATATATGCGTTACATGTTACGTACGAAACAAAAATCAAAATTAAAATAACTGTAGACATTTAGGCACCAGGTAATTGAATAAAATTTGACACAAGCAACAACACAATAGAAGCAACAAATAAAATTGATTACTTACTTAATTAAGTCAAGTAACAATAGATAGACAATATTTCAACGTTATATTTTATTAATTGAACGTTGTTGATTTAAAAGATTTAATGTAATAAAATATAAAAAAGACGTGAAAACGAGACTCTAATGAAAAAACCATATAACTAGGTTATAAAAGTCTATACATACATAACTCACCAATGTGCAGTATCAGGTTGGACCTTACACTACTTACATTGAAATTCATTTCTTCATTCCACGTGCATCAATTTTAAATGAGTTTCAATTTCCCCCTTAAGCTGCACGACCAATACTACGCTCTATAGTGTATGGTTAGGCATATATAGAGAGTACATATATGCACACCAACGAACAAAGTATACAAACGCACTTCACTTGAATACTAAATATCAAAGGTTGAATCATTTCGATTTGAACCCTGTGAGGTGGGATAACCGCTGTATCCAGCGTCTTCACAATCCCCATTCGTTTACAGTCTCATTTTTATGCAGAGAACGGAATTATTTACTTATATTATGAAAAAGATATGGGTCTCAAATTCACTAAGTCATAACTTGAGCTAAGCTTAGATTGGCTGGCATTGTGAGATGAGATTTTCATGTACACTATGGCGCATATAGTGTACATGAAAATCTCGTATACTCATAGCTAGCAGTGGCAGTGCCCCTCAGATCTAAGCGATTTAAAGCTCTTAGTGACACTGCACGATTACGAACACGATTATACACCAATAAGTCACTGGTGTATAGGTACTACACATCAAAGTTAATAATTTGGATGCAAACCAAACACTTATTTCTGGAATAAGCGATTTTATTATAAGTAACCATCAAATAATGTTGTCTCACACAATCTACTCACTAATTATAATTAGTAGATTTTGGAGTAACAATTTTTGGAGTCATAGGTTAGGTAAGGGTCATAGTTGGTTTTAACAACGTTGACCAACAGTGCCGGCAACCGACTGGCGGCAGTTGTAGATAACCTTAACGTTAGACTCATTACATATTCACTTAGGAAGGATATAGAAAATTTGTCATCCCGTAAGATTCAGTAGTTGTCATTAGCACTTGCACCGAACCCATCACCATTATGCTTCAGTCGATTACTCACCGAAGCAAGAAAGTAGCACACGTTTCAGTTAACTAAACAGACAAACTTAAATCGAGGGGACCTACTTAATGCATCAGAATTTTACTTTTTCCCATACACCTCGGAGTACTGAAATGTTAGATTAAAACAAAATGTGTAGATAAAGTTTGGTGAGGTGAATTTAATACAACTACGTATCTACACATACACTTCAGGAATGGTAGACAGTAACTGTAATACAGACTTTCGATTTGCTAGCATAACTCTCCTTAATTGCTTCTTAAAACTGACTACCATTTAATCCACACCGAGTAATCCTTCTACTCCCTATTTCCAACCCTAGAAAGTTGAGTCGTCAACACCGCCACTATTCACAACCGTAATTGTGTTTAATGATCAAATACAGAGACAAAGATTAACTCCTAGGGAAATACTACCAACTTAATAAAATTAATATTGACTGAATATCATGATGACATTCTTTTAATTTGTTGTGAAATTACTCCAATAGCTCGGTATAATTATTAAAACAAAGATGGAACACAAAAAAAACTCCTTTGATCTGACAGGACTCGAACTGCGTCTGCGCGAAACCAGGGCCAACTGAGCTACAAACCCAGTCAGCAGACCTTACGAATTTCTCTAATTGCTTGTTACAGATATTTCGTATTGGGTTTTTTCATAATGAAAGTAAACTACAATTAATACAAAGACACTTCGAAAAATTCCTTCGATTAGCTGGATTCGATTTCGTTTCCTTAGTTTAGTTGGGAGAGCGTCGGGCACCACATGCCGAAGGCGCTAGTTTGAATCCAACCGTATTGAAGGGATTTTTCATAGTTTTTGATCTTTGTATTAATAATTATAAATAAACTAGTGGAGTATTTCACAAAAAACAATTGAATATCATGGTAAAACTTCGTGATATTACATAAAATTAGTATTACCATTATTAAAGCTTCACCTCTAGTCAGCCGCTGGTAGGTGTAAAGGTGGCTGAGTGAAGAAAAACTTTCATAGTTTTCTTACAGATGTCGCTATGGCAAAAAACTCGGTAAAAACCGTAAACAAAGATCTGCAACAAGCGCATAGAACTATCGAAAGGTCGTTCGTGCTGTTTCATTCCGTAGCTCAGTTGGGACAGCGTCTGTCACGGTATTTTTTTTATGATACCAAGTGACGGAACGAAGAAGTCGTGCACCTAAGCACCAGTAAGCGACACACCTGTCCATATCAGTTGCCGTGCCACTAAAAATTACAAAGATCAGCACTGCCTCTGCGCCCATCACCATAAGACATAAGGTGACAAGTCCTATGTGCCTGTAATTTCACCAGCACCCTTACCCTTCAAAATGGGAACGCAGTGATTATCCATTACCACTTGGCGGCAGAAATAGGTAAGGTGGCAGTACGGGCCTGGACGAGCTCTTTCACAAGAAGCTCTATTGCTACTAAAATGCTTTTAAAAAGTTTGCCGTTTGATTCACAAAATAAGCTTAGTATTTAGTAGTACACAGAAAAGCAGATATTGATGTATACTTTCTTGAATAAATATCTATTTATTCAAGAAAGGATAAATAAAAACAAGGATTCCCTTGTTCAAACAATCAGTCACGTACAACACAGCAATAGTTTGTTAAGTTATACTTATATTAAACAAACTACTAGGCACTTTGAATACAATAGTGTAGTACAACTGGGTTAATGTTTCTTTACCTTTCTTACCTACTCCAGAGGGAAATCAATTACTTACCTCACCATATGCACTAAATAATTGAACATCACGGTAGCAAAAATCATATTTGTAATGAGCTTCTGATTATTATGTTTTGTGCGTTATAATAAATTAACATAATACTTTAGATATTTTGTATGCATAATGTATGACCGACGAAAGTGAAACAATATTTGCTTTGTTACTTTAAACCTGTGTTTCCAGAAGTGGAACAGTTATTACAGCGTGACCGCCGAGAGAATGCATTCCTAACATCTATCAGTTGGACATGACTAGTGATAGGCAATATGTAACATTTTTTATAAACTAGTAGCTGTTTTTTTTATATACTAGGAGCTGTTTTTTTATAACTGACTCACGTATTTTTTTATAAGTTTCACTACTTGTTTGTATAACGTCTTGTTACTTATATTATTAATAAAGCAATTTTTAAATTTAGCTAGGCTAAAGAAAATAAAAATACGGTAGTATTTTTTTAAATTATTTGTTAGAAACAAATCATAAATAAGCAGACTCTTATTCACTTGAGGTGACGTCGTCGATATATTTTAAGATTTTGGATAAGTTTTACCTCCATTAAATAAACTAATTTCTTTTAAAGAAGCCAAGAGCATTGTCCTATTTAGGTATTCGCTCCTTGAGTAATAAATATACACAAGTTTTCTTATTGCATCGGCGTCAAAGTTATCTATAATTATTACGGGTTCAGTTCTTCGTTCTGTAATATTTGCTACAGTTCGTTTGGTAACTCCAAGCGTCTAAGACGCGCTCTTGTACCTGTAGGGCTAGCACCACAAGGCGCGAATTGGGCGACAGCGACATAAATCGCGGAATCTCTATGCAAGAAAATCAGTATATCGCGCTTTGTGTCGCTCTCGCGCTAGTCGCATCCTCTCGTGCTAGCCCTACTTGACGATAGGTATCAAGGGTCCGCCATTTTGGTTTTCACGTTGAAAGTAATTTTGGAGCTTGATGACACATTTTTTTTAATATTTGTATCCGTAGTGTATATTAAGTATAAAAAAATCGTAAATTGTTAGCCATTTCAAAGTTACATCGGTCGTCGGGTCATGAGCTGTCAGAAATGCATTCTCTCGGCGGCCGCACTATAATTATAGTAATATATGTACATGTATTTATGTTTAAGGAGAGCAAAGTGGTATACTAGCCCGCAGGTTTGCACGATGCTTATATAAAGTTAAAGTAAGCTTTTTAAGTAATATTAATAATAATAAATAGATATCCAAAATAATAAATATAGCTAAAGCCCAGATAGACTATAAATATAGACACGACGAAGTAGCCAACAGCATCCATCAAAAAGCTAACCGAATAGTACAAGTTTTTAGAAACTATGAAACCTTATTATAAATACAGACCTGAAATAACCTTCACATATATAAACGCCATACTGCATTTACTTGATTTCGGTCCGTAAGTTTGGTTCAAACTAGCCAACAGCCTGAGAAAAATAAAGTAGACAATAATAATTACCTAGTTACTAATCTCGCAAAGTTGCCCGCCGGTCGGTTTTTTACAGAATATATTACGGTGAGTGTGCTCATGAGCTCCATCAGCTCATCCCGCCCGCCCCCGTTTACCATCGGACATCCAGACGTACGGCCGGCTATCATCCTTACTTGGTCGATATTCCCTTCAGGCGTACTAAGCGCTTTTCATTATCGTTTATTATGGGCACAGCCCAGGAATGGAATTCCCTGTCTGCGTCTGTATTACCGAATTCATACAATCTTTAAGGTGCGACTGAATAGGCACCTTCTGGACATGCTCGTTCCATCGTAGATCCTATCTTTACCACTACTTAGTCAAAAGCAAGTCCACTTAATAAAAAAAAATAGCTGCCAAGCACCGCCATGTCTTTAAAACAATTACTTAAATACGTCGATTAAATATGTCAAGAAATGAAAAACCTCTACAAGGATATCATCAGGACTCTCAGACAAGTCAAAGGATGAGAAAACTGAACTTACATACAAACTACAAGCCAATCCACGACTATTCAACACATATCTATGCATTTAAAAATCTATTGCCAATCTTTCGACACGAATAGCCTGTGGGTTAAGTATACGAATGGAGTTTGTAACGCCCTGCGAGTTGAATACGGCAATGCATTTAGAATATTGATAGAACTTTCTAGCAGGTGTAGTGCATCTGGTATGTTTGTAGAAGCTCGCGCGTGCAATTTCCAGACCGTCAGCTGGAAAAAGATTCTCTCGCAGTCGAGTCAAACTTCCAACAGCATTCTAAGTGCTATCACAGGGAGAATTAATATTTTGCATAAAACAAATTATGAGTGTTGTACAATTGACTCTATCAGCGCAGAAGTGCTGTAACACACATTAAATTTCTGCTCTACAATATTACTTTAAGTGATTTATAATTATAATATTGATAATAACATAATAACGCGCACACTCATAGCCCCGCACAAAGGGAACCCTGTATCGCGGGTGCCATGGACACATACATAGACAACTACAAATTAGAATAGAATAAAGTAGAATAGAATAAAAATCGTTTATTACTACGCCACAACCAAAATATACACAGTAATAAAATGAAGATAAAAAAGATGAAGATAAATTAAAACAAAAAATGAAAATTAAAGGTACAGGAAAAAAAGGAATAAAAATAAAATCATACACAACAACAAAGCAAACATTAAATATTCAACAATCAGATTGAATGTCATGTGTGCGGCTGTGGCGTATGTAACAGGATCCCACTCAGCTATTGTCACCGCCGGCAAAAAGGCTGTGACGCTGATTTTCAGTGGGCCCTAAAATCGAGTGAGTACTGGACGTGTGTGTCGAGAATATACGAGTAAACTTAAATAAATTACATAAATATTTCTATAATGTAGTGTGTTGTGTTCAGTCATATGTATAGAATACTTAAATAACGATTTTGATACATATATACAGTGGTAAGTGTATGTAATGTGGTGTCCAACATATACAACAAACAAAATAGAATATATATACGTACACAAATATATATATATATATATATTTGTGTACGTGTGTGTGTGTGTGTGTGTGTGTGTGTTTGTGTGTGTGTGTGTATATCTCTCTCTCTCCGGGAATCGAACCCAAGACCGTGCGTGCAGCCCGGCGTGGTAACCCTTCGGCCACAGACGCAGTTAATTATATTTATATATATATAGGTACTCCCGCCCTTAGATTACTATTAGGGGTAGGCAGAGACTATCGATCGCCACTTAGCACGATCCAGATGAACCTCTCTTGCCTCACTTACATTCATCAATCTTTTTTTTTTTCACGCCAAGTGGCTGGACGAACAAGTCATGCGCCTGTCACCCTGAGAAGTAAGTTAACTAGTCTCAGGTGCCCGTAATTTCACCAACATTCTTACCTTTCAAAACATTAGCGCTTGACGACAGAAATAATTAAGGTGGCAGTACAGTCAAGAGCACGTCAAGCTTGACACTTTGTACTTTCGACCGTTGTTATCGTAAGCGGCATAGAGTTGGATTTAAATCTTAATTGTCGACCTTGACGTGCTCTTGACCCTGTACTTCCCTGAGATTTATTCCGGTTCCGTAGAGACAAAATTTAGTTAGCCAAAATTTGACTTTTGAAAGAAGAATGCTACGAAGTGTGATCTTAGTAAAATTTATGATTGATTGACATATTACCTACTGCACTAATACAATTAGGGTTTAAACAAAATGTTTTTAAACAATAATCTGATAGGAAATTAAACTATTTTTCTAATCTAAATCGCGTATATTTGTTTTTTCAAACAAACCAACGTTTTGGAACCGTTACTGTTGCCATGGTCACGGGTTACAGATGTTAAAGTCACTAATCAGTTATTTTGAACTATAATTACAAAAGTTAATAATTACATACCATAATATTATTATTTACATATGTTTTACATATAATTTTAACAATTTAAATTATTTATTTATTAACATTTGTTATTAACTATTAACGGTAATTGGAATAAATCAAAACGTATTAATCAGTACAGCAATCTTATGTCTGCTTGGGCTTTTTCATCGGAGGAAATACTGGATCCCAAACTGGTGGTAGGTACGGAGGAACCGTCTTCTTTGTTGAGATTTGATGTTTTTTTTTTAATTTCAATGACCTCTCGCAGCATCCTGGGCAGATAACGGACTTCTTTTGCAAGGACTTGGGGTTTGTCGAACTTAATTGAGTTTGCAGGTTTATTTATGACATGCTCGCAGACTGCATACTTATTTACGCGGCGGTGTTTGATTTCAGGTTCGTTTGTCCAATAATTAATAAATAATTTCAATTGTTAAAATAAAATTATTTGTAAAACATATGTAGCGTAAATTGGAATGTTCTTTGATAAAAATTTAAAATTAAGGTATTAAATTATTAACCTTTGTAGTTATAGTCCAAAATATGATGGCATTAATATTAGACATAACTGATTGATCACTTTGCCATCTCAGTGAACCGTGACCATGGGACCGTGACCATGTAAAGGACCCGAAACGTTGGTTTATTTCAAAAAAGAAATAAAAAATAGTTTCTTTTCCTATGTGTAACAATCGCGAAAACCTAAGAATTCAATAATCTGATGTTAACCTTATAAAGATTATAATCCTCGATAAATACGATTACTCATTCAGTCTACAGAGTAAGCACGGATTAATCGAATTATCTCACTGCTTTCTTATTTTTATTAGATGGAATGATGTTAAGATATAGGCACAGACTTGGACTGAATGATTTATACCTTTGGAATGATAAAAAAATCTTTTTCCAGGCAATAAGATGAAAACTTCTGAGAAGTCTTAGACAAGCTTCTGTTTGCTTTTACATCCAAATCGACCTTCAGGTAATTCCACCCAACCAGCTGCTAATAATTGTATAGCAATCGATTTCGCTACGCGTGTTCAATGTTTTGATGGGGCCGATAGCTTGACGAATTGTCAACACGGCTTGCTGTTAACAGATACAGCAAGAAGTGGCTGTATACGAACCTGCATTTTTAATGTGTTTAGTTGATAACCGCGTGGCGCGCGCGACGCTCGTACTTCGTGCTCTAGCACGATCAGAGCATCTAATATCACATCACGACTTACCGGTTTTCCCACAAAACATTTTCTAACGTTAAAAAACAGTACTCACTACACGTTTGCATTAGTGGAAACATTCAATAGTGTTGAGTTTGTGTTCTTCACAGCTGATTTGTGCCAGGAGAACCGGCCGAAATACAACAAACATCGGCGTTTACAATTGATTCAAGGTATGTATAAGAAATAAGTTCACCTATATTCGATGTTGAGATGCGCATGGCTCTTCAATATGTATTGGTGACAAAAGATAGGTGTGTTAATCGATGATATTGAAATATGAGCAACATCTGAGTACAGTTTTGACGGAAGATCACATCCAATCCAACGTTATGAATCGATTGTGAGTGATAAAAATCACAGAATTAGTCATCGTTAGTGTTAATAATTACAACTTTTTTCTGGAATTATATCTATTTGCCAAGTTTTATTGAAATCGGTTAACGGAAAATGGGTGAAATCCAATAAACCAGATTCATTCCTTAATTTGCGACCCTTAGAGATGGAACACTTTCTTCTGAATGGAACCACTACTGGGGTAACCCTTTCCCAACAAAAAAGAAACATCGAAATCGGTTCACAAAATTCGAAGTATTCACGTAATATACACAAAAAATACAGCCGAATGGAGAACCTCTTTCTTTTTTAAAGTCGGTTAAAAATTCTACAGTTTATTCTCAGAAAAAAACATACTTTAAATTCATGAAACACAAGATTTATTTAACCTGCAAACAGTACTGTATCTTGAAATGATCTTAAATCAGCTGTTGACGTCAAAATATAAAAAGTTAACATTTTATCCAGACTTGTTAAGTTTCATATGTTTGTTGAGATTAGCAAAAAGTGCCTACACTTCTAAAATTATACAATGTTGGAACAAAGTTAATGTGATGAATTCGAATCTTATTTATTTTTTAAGAGAAAACAAAAGTTGTACGTACATCTATTGTTTTACTCAAAAAATGAAGAATTTTTATTCAAAAACAAAGAATGAGCTCAAGTTACCATTGGTTTTCGACGAATCTTCCATTATAATTGATCAGCAAAACTATACAATTAAAACAATGGTCTTGTTCATTAATGTTTCGAAAAAAAAAGGTAAACATGTTGTGTGAAGGAAAAGGAAAACAAGCAAATAGTATCGTGTTCTTAGGTTTTCGCGATTGTTACACATAGGAAATGAAACTAATTTTTCCGGATTTAAATCGCGTATATTTGTTTTTTCAAACAAACGGTTGTCAACCGTGACCATGGGACCTGTAAAGGGCCCGAAACGTCGGTTTGTTTGAAAAAACAAATATACGCGATTTAAATCCGGAAAAATAGTTTCATTTCCTAAGCAAATAGTATTTGTGTCACCTACAATCAACACAATTAATATTGAAAGTGAGTAACTCCGATATTACTGACTCTAGTTACCTTACCTAGCACCACAACATTTTATTTCCATTGGAATTATATATATGTATTTCCCAAGTTTTAATGAAATCGATTACGTAACTGATAATCTCAGTGCAGAGTCCTAAAAAAACAACCTCGAAAGTCATTCATTTCCTAGTTTGCCACCATCAAAAGTGGAAAATTTTCTTCAAATTTAAATGGGACCACTATTGAGGTACCCTCTCTCCAACAAAAAACAATCATCGATATCGGTTCTCAAATGCCGCCGAAGTTATCACGTAATAATATACATACAAAAAAGAAACATACAGTCGAATTAAGAACTTCCACCTTTTTTTTAAGTCCGTTAAAAATGGGTGATATTCAATAAACCGGATTCATCTCCTAATTTGCCACCCTTAGAGGTGTAATATTTTCTTCAGATTTAAATGGGATCACTACTATGATACCTCCTTTCCAACAAAAGAAATCCAAATCGGTTCACAAATGTCGCATAAGTATATGAGCTATGAGCAAATAAACACAGACGAATTGAAAACGTCCTTCTTTTTTTAAATCGATTAAAAATAATATAGTTCAGGCTTTATACTGATTTATTACCCCTTACAATTATTTTTTTACCCCACAGAAATGATTTCTTTAAGCGGTCTTTGGATTTTTATAATGAAAATTTAAATCCTATAGACATATTTGGCATTTCTTCACAAGGTTATAGGGTAAGGGTAAGAGAAGCTTTATTTTAACAACAAAAATCTAGTGATATAATTATTTAGTATAAAATTTAGTGTACTTGTATATTTAATTAAGTAGCATTAATTATTTACGTTTTTACTTTTTCTTATTTTTTATAATATTCTTCTTCTTCTTTTTCTTTTTTTGCTTGTGATGTTGTTTCGCTCATTATCTTATTTTAGTTTTTGTTAATTGAACTCTAGGTCTGTATGTATATCAATTTTGATGTATTACCTGTCTGTTGATGACTGTTTGTTTCCTTAAATAAAAAATAACATGTGACCAAGTAGTCAGCAGAAGGAGATATAGCCAGCAAAAAAAATACAGACTGCCCGATAAAGATAAATTTTGATTTCAGTGCTAGAAGTCGACCCCAACGGGAAGCCTGCACCTATCCTAATGAAAGGTTCATGTCGAAGAAGGTATCACAAAACTTTTTAAAAATGTATGAAATCCCCATCTCCCATTGAGCGAGCACGGCAATGGCCTAAACCCTAGAGTCTGCACGTGCCCTGCGTGTACTGAGACGTTTACGGGTTGATACAACACGTAGCGCTATGACTTTGAGATAATAAGTGAGGTAAAATATCATCGAGTAAATAACCAGAAATATAGACGAAATAAGGGCCATCAATCCATCGCTGGCAACTCATCAGGTAAATTGGCCTTATATCACTTTTACATATCAACTCTTGTTTGCTCTGAAATCACAAATTAGAAAGATGAAATAGTAAAGCGCCAACAACTGACCTGTGTATACGTCTCAGTATATTTCAAAAATATCCTGTTATTAATATTTCAAATATATTACATATGTATTTTTTCAATTTTCGTCCATTATAACAAAGCTCAAGTTAAACTGGTCAATTTGAAATGAAACAATTGACGACTCCCGTCAATTGTTTTGAAGTCGAGCTGGCCAATCGGAACGCAGTTCTCACCGTAATGATTTGGCAGAATAGTTTTCCATCAAATTAAATTATATTTCGTCTCTCCGTCTTGTCATGTAGGTACTCGATGTAAGATATCCATCAATATACAGTCAACTGCTTGTTTAGACTGGACTTCTACTCGTTGTTACATAACTGGCATAGAGTTGAATTTAAAGTATCTACCTACGTGTATCGTGTGTAACGTTATGTTAATTATAGGAAAACAACGTTGCATGAAAATTAGTATTGACGCGAAACTATCAGCTGGACCAATGAAAATTCCGCTAGCTTTATGAGGTAAATATAATATAGAATCCATACAATGATAGAATCAGTTCCTTTTTCTATATTTTAAACAGTGTTCATATAATTCCTGTCATACCTGATTGTCAACTTTTGTTTTTTTTTATTCCCTATCAAACCTTTGATCTTAATGTTAAGTTTAATTCCTAAATATAATAATGGTTGTATTGTCTAAAATAAGAAATCTTCAAAACGATTAGTTTTCTCAAAGTCATAGACACAAAATAAATTCAACTTTAGGCTCCGACGAAGTGCTCGTTATGATTGACAAAGCAACGGATAACTTATCATAAACCTTGATAGTCGTATACCGAAGGATAACTTATTAATTTCACATATTAAGCAAATAGTGGAATGAAAGATAGAGATAGCTTTGTTTAATACAATACAGCACTATCTCCATAGTCTAACAAGAGAAGTAGGGCACCTCCTGCCTGTTCGGTGTATCAATAATGTATATGCTTCATTTGGAGCGTAGGGTTGTCACATTATTAGTTTAACTGTACCTACAAGTTATTAAAATCAATCCACACGCAAAATAGGCGCTTTGTCGACGAGTAGCGGATACCAGCCCGTTGTACCAAGTACCAAGTACCAAGTATTAAAATCAATAAAAAATTTAAGTGTTCATCATAGTAATCCAGTGCTATTTTGAAATATCTTTTGTTAAATACAGTACTTACGTGTTGATATTTTTACACCAGATTTGTGGATTAGTATCTCAATTATGAGAATATGATTTTGAAATGAAATGGTGAACGATTCTGAATTTGAATGAACACAATAATAGTCACGTTTACAATTTTATGTCATTTTTAAATGCCGAGCTAATGCATCAGTTTTATAATAAATTGTGAGTGTGACGACCCGTGCTATGCAACGTGTGTTCACCGTGGGATTATGCAAATGTGTACGTCTGTACAAGAAGCGCGGCGGCCGTGCATAAATACAAGCCGCAACGCAACGTTTGTATAAAGTTAACCTATGTTATTATAATATGCTATCTCATGAAACTGACATAAAAAAGCCGGTCGAGACGAAGTCCTAATTTTGGATTTCGACCTGTGACATGTTGTAATTGAGGTGTTATGTAAGGTTTATCTGAGAAAATATTCAGTTGATAAATTGTGCAGAATTGTGAAAAAAAAAAAGAAAAATAACAAACCAACCGTTCAAACCAAAAACAAAAATCCGTAACAAATGTATAGAAAAATTCGTAAAGTGTGCTATCTTGATATATAGCTCAGTAGGTAGAGCTGTCTCTCTGGTATGGCACAGACGCAGGTTTGAGTCTTGTCAGATCGAAGGAATTTTTCTTTGTGTTCGATGTTTGTATCAATAAATTTGTGGAGCGAATAGTTCCACAAAAACTGAATATTATGGTAGTAAAACATCTTATTCATTAAAATGAATATTTAAAAAATAAGATTGCTGCGCTTCGGTATAGAATAGTATAAAAAGCGTGACGAAAATATCGGAAAACTTACAAAATTCAGTTTTGACATCCTCAGTCGTAAACCATTCCCAAACATAAGAATAACCATAAAGATAGGGCATCGGCGATACTAAAATTTGATACTTGCGATATAAAAAAAACTGTTTACAATTAATGACTGAGATCGTCGGTCATCCCCCTGAACTCATAGATGAAATATATTCATAATTCAGCAAAGGGATTTGTACATTTCATCTAAGTACCTATCTACATTCTGTATTTTCTGTCATAATATAAGACATAGTTATGTAGATAAAATTATATTTTGATATCCATAATCGGTATCGTGTACCTGCTTACCCGTCTTCGTCATGTAGAATATTAGTCATTAATTCCGTACACACTCATTTGCACTATAAAGTATCACATAACTACATATTATTATGTAAGAACAATATACCTAATATTAGTGTTCTTTAGAAAAATAAAGTACCTACGTTATTTTTTTTAAGAATATGTGGAAAAATTTATCCTACGTTCTTAAAATCGCATTAATATTAAAAAGTCAGTTTACGTACTACCTAAATCCACATCTAGTCTATGAGCCTTCTAGACTATTATATACCACTTAAGATTAAAATTCAACACTATTTACAATAAGAATGGTCCAGAGAGTTAAGCACGAAATTAGCCCCGCACGTCGGACCATTCTTTTCCTGTACCTCTGGCGTATCTTGGGTAACAATCGTCGAGTACCTTACAACGATGGCAAACATTACAATGTGTGCCAACGATACGATAAGAAGAAGAAGAGTATAGCAGGCACGCCGCTTTAAGGCTCATAAAATTTTGTTCAGTGCGAGTCAAATAGATTCCGAGTAACCGAAAGTAGATATCAATATCGAGGCAGTGGCTTAGTTTAGTGTATACACTATAGCGTCCGTAACTTTTTACGCACACAACGTGGGCTCTCTTTGCTTAAATTACAAGGCTTCATATATTTAATGTAATTGGTAAATGTACACACCAAGCTGCATTTTCTTATTAAATTTATATCTTCATTCTTAAAACCATTATCATAAATTGAGCAAAATATTAGCATTATGTGAAAAAAATCGTTTGTGTGCGGTTTCAACATGCGGTGACCGTGCATCGTATAAGCTAGCGGTGGCCAGAGCACTGAATTTCGCTGCATCTTTTTGTAACGGAGTGCTCCTAGCTAGGTAAATCTAAAATGTGTTTAGCTTGGCGTGTAATTTATGTGCCTGAACAATTCCGCTGCCGCTGGCTCAAACCGCATAGAGATAAAAGCTGGTTTAAAATTACGAAGTACATTAATAAGATGGCTGGAGGAGTAATACACTTCCTATGTTTACTAAACAAGGATTAGCGCTACGTCCGCAAGACAACAAAAGACAAGATTGTCAATTAGAAATTTCGGGGAAACCAGACAACAAATCAATTATCGGAAGTAAGCGCCTTGGTTATATTATTTCATTCTATAATAGCTCACATGATTACCAGGTTTTGAAGACAATAATCATATCAATCATAGGTATACATATGAAACAAATTTAGTAGCAGTAGAATTCTTTGTGAAAGAGGTCGTCCACGGAAGTACTGCCACATTACCTATTTCTGCCGCCAAGCAGTAATGTCAGCATTACTGTGTTCCGGTTTTGAAGGGTAAGGGGTGCTGGTGAAATTACAAGCACATGGGACTTGTCAACTTATGTCTCGGGGTGACGGACGCAGTGGCAGTGTTCTCAAATCTTTGCGATTTAAAGCTCTAAGCGGCAGCAACTTTTATAGACAGGCGTGTAACTTAGCATCAGGTGCACGACTTGTTCGTCGCGTCACTTGATATGACAAAAAAAAGTCGTGCGCCTGGTAGTAAAGGACACCCCTGTCCATAGCAGTTGCAGTGCCGCACAGAGCTATTTAATGCTTTATGGCATCTACATAATGCCGTTTGCACTGTATTTAATTGTGCAAAAAAGTTCAAATAAAGGAATAAAATACAATGACAATTAATGGACAACTTACAAGTTTACAAGGTTATTATAGCCCGATTCTACATGTAATCGTTTTTACCAGAATTTCATTTAATTGTATTTTTTATTTATATATTTTATTCACTACTCTACTGGTCACATTAATATTTTTGAACTTCAACGGCACTTTGCCTGTCTTACCGCAAGATAGTAGAGTTGAATTTAAAATCTTTAGTGACATACAATACCCGCAACATAATGTTAGAAAAAACTTACCTAAGCCGTAACTTATGTCACTAACCGTTACACAGATTGTGATCTGTCTATCTATGGTTTATACCCTTATAAATTAGAATGGATCCGTTAACCACAAGTTTAATTAACCGTAACAGGCTTAGAGAGCACTATGTACATTTTACATATTATATTGACGAGAAATCCTACCCCGACGAGAAAAGGGCGGGAAGTACATGTATATATGTACGTGTTTATATCGCGATTCTAACAATACAATGTGTAATAACCATGACCGACGATTTCCATTCAATACGAACATGCGACTATACAAATTTTCAGCAGACTATGTACTTGCTAAATTATTTTTAGATTACTTTGTAAAATATAAAAGAATTTCATTGACACATATACAGAATGGATGTTATTATATCTACACATTACACATGATGCACCGAAAAGACATAATCTAAAGAAAGGAATGAAGCAACCTATATTCTTTATTGCAACAGAAAATTCAAACAATGACGACCACAGAATAATCCTATGTCAAGGTTAAGAAAACGTCAAATTTGCCACTCGATTTAACAGTATGCGTCTTGTGATAAGAACGGTTCAAAGTGTCAGCTTGACTTGCATTTGACTGTACCTACCATAGGAAGAATGGAAATTGTTTTTGCAAAGAGAAACAAATAATAAAATAATAATAATAATAATTTAATAATAAATTTATTTCTAGTTGCCCAATTTCATTTAATTAAGAATTGTAGTGGATCTATAAACTATAATTAATAATATATAAAGTATTCAAAAAAATTGATAGATATATAACGCACACACACTCATAGCCCCACACTAGGAAAACCCAGTATCGCGGGTGCCACGGATACATACATAGACAACCACAATTTTTTATTATTATAATTAAAAATAAGTGCGCATTTGACCTCCACCAGATGGAAAGTGATGATGATGTCAACGATGTAGCATGCACACCTAAATAATGCCTATTCACTCTCGCCTTTAAAAGGTTCAAGTTATAGCGTTCGGGGAATATAAGTCCACAGGTAGGGCAGTCCACTCTCTAGCCGCTCGCCATATAAATGTGGAAGCGAAATACTTCGTACGAATCCAGGGAATATCCACAACATAGGAGTGGAATCCCAGCCCACGTCTAGTCCCCCGATGATGGAAAAGGGAAGGCGGAAACAAATATGCAATTCCATCGCACACTCTCCGTGATATACCTATCCTGTAGAATACCCATATGCAAAAATTACACCCAAACTCACGAGAGAAATAAATGTAGGCCATACAAATATTTCTCCGGTAGCCACTGAGGTAGTTATTTGACTTTGAGTTTGAATCCATTTCCATCAAATACGAACAAACACAAGACTCACAGCTGGGCACGTGTCTCCTTTAAGTAGGCAGTACATAAACAATATAATCTACTCACAATAGTAGCATTACTATCTACTAAAAGAGGAAGTTGCAGTTAGTTACATACAACTTATATTACAAACTGAGAGAAAATTTTAAGTTCAAACTACGAAAGACGGAACGAAGTGCAATGACAAAGTTGCTCAAGTTCCATAGTCCAAGTTTAAAGTTCGTTAAAGTCCCATTAAAATGTTATTACATGGCAGAAAGTCTGCTGCGATTGGAATTAAACCCTGATTGTAGGTTTAGTTTTCATCTATGAAGAGATAGTGGCACTATTTGTTATTTTTTTATATTGTGCTAAGTGTCGGGACGAATAGGTCGTGCACCTGTAGGTAAGCGACACGACTGTCCATAGTAATTGCAGTGTCACATAGAGCTTTACATTACAAAGACGTCAGAGTGACGGGCGAAGCGGCAGTATTCCTCAAACGACACTGCCACTGCGCCCATCACCCTGAGACATAAGTTCACAAGTCCCATGTGACAAAATTTCACGAGCACCTTCAAAACCGGAACACAGTAATGCTCACATACTGCTTGGCGGCTGAAATAGGTAAGGTGTACGAAGTCTTCAACAAAACGAAACAAAAAGTCTTGTGAAAGACTTTTTGTTAGGTTTCATTAGGCAACGAGTGGTCACCAATATTGCACTACTGTAAACATGCTATACGTAATATGTACATACATCTTATATATATAGAACTCTCGACAAATTACTAAATAAATTTACTGAATTTAGAGAAAGAGGTGTTTACTGCACAGAAAAAGCAATCGTACCCAACTTTTACAACTTTTATTTGATAAACAACTCCTTAGACAAATGGTGTCTAAGGATCTTCCAGGCGAACGAATACCATCCTCTCCTACATCATCACATTCCAGATGAGTTTGTGGACAAACTTGAGCTTATCTCACTCACGATCCTGAGGTAGTAGAGACCAAAAAATCACCACAAGAAAGTAAGAACTTAGGAAATTAATCTATTTTTTCGTATCTAAATAGCGTACGTTTGATTTTTTCGAAGAAACGAACGTTTCGGGCCCTCACTGTCCTATGGTCACTGCTAACTGATAACTTAGTAAGGAAAAAAACAAAATTGTTATGACGAGTAGAACTGTAGAGAATACTTTATGTGAATCCTCTACTACAAAAGAAATATAAAATACACCGTTTACCATTTCCGCTTACTATAGCCAGTAAAAATATCACCGACGTCTGTCAATGCCAGGAATGAAGCTGTTGATATATCACTGTTAAGCTAAACGTTACAGGTTAAGGATGACTCATACTGTACCGAACCCTATTCATTTAGTGACAAATACACAATATAAATACATGACATTTGTAACCGGACGCATGAAGCTGCACGGCCCGGACTGCGGTGTAGTGTGATTTAATCTTTACATTGATTGAAATAAACCCATTGCAAGA
Organism: Hyposmocoma kahamanoa; assembly: GCF_003589595.1. Lineage (NCBI taxonomy): Eukaryota > Metazoa > Arthropoda > Insecta > Lepidoptera > Cosmopterigidae > Hyposmocoma > Hyposmocoma kahamanoa. The sequence goes on from NW_020653337.1 coordinate 13,500,586, forward strand.
AATACACCCTTAGGACGCCTTCAAATTAGAAGCTTACAGAAGCAGACGCTCGTGTGGCGCAACTCAACGCATATACTCAACTTAGCCCCGCACTAGGGAAACCCTGTGTCGCGGGTGCCATGGACACACACACGGACAATCACAAATTACAACCAAACGATCACGAGACGATTATCACGAGATAAATAAATGTAGGCCATACAAATATTTCTCCCGGCCCGGGAATCGAACCTGGGACCTCTGAGATATCTGCACAACTTCTGACTTTTCAACTGCAGACTTCAACTAAAGTGGAATTAATTACATTGCTTAAATTAGATAAGTTCTTTCTTTCCATTTGTATTATGTATTTTAGTCTGCGTTAAATTGATAAAATGTAAATTGTAATTATAAAAAAATTGTAACATCAAATAAATATTTATATTTCATTAATTGCTTTACTTTGCCTAGCATTATTTTTACGTGAAAGCAATATTTTTGCTTGTGTTGGAAATTGTAACACGAAAAGGAGCCGATACATATTTATATATTGTATTTTGTGCAATCGTGACATAATGAGAGTTCTTAAAGTGGAGTACGGTGTTTAGGCAACGAAGCTTTGCGGAAGAGGTAGAATAGAAGTGTCTGTGATTGGCCAAATACCGCTTATATTTTAACCAATCAGGAAGGCAGTAGAGCGTTTGAGTAGCGTCATATTTGATATTTTATATTATACCTGTAATGTAACGTTTCGAAATTATTTATATATATATATATTTTTTTTTTATTTATATTTATATATATATTTAATTAAAATAATTAGCATTGTAATAATTTCACAAATATAGTGACGTTTTTCTGTTCAGATAAACAGTGACGCGTTTAGACTCTTTTAATTGGCAAAAATATGACGTTCCCTTTTTTGAAACTCGTTATAATTCTGTGTACAAAAGTATAATGAAAATCAGTTCAATAGCGAGTACCATAGACGATAGAATTTTGTTTCAGAACTAAAAAAAGCGCCTTTGTGGCTCATGAAAATTATAATTGACGTATTGAAGTACGCACCAGTACAGATCCATGTGAAAGAGTTTGTCCAAGGAATTAAACCTTATTAACCGACTTCACAAAAAGGAGTTTTTTTGTATGTATGTTACGCGATTACTCAACAATTCGTGAACCGATATCGATGTTTATTTTTTTGTTGGAGAGAGGGTACCTCAGGTCCGATTTACATTTGCTAAAATTCTTGGCAAACTAGGAGTGAATCCGGTTTTTTTTTTTAAATTGCCAAAAAGATGTAATTCCATGAACTTTTGAGGTCGTTTTTTTTAGTACTCTGTACTGCAATTATTTATTATTATCCTTTACTTAAACCTCTGAGTGGCATTACAACTGCTATGGACAGGCGTGTCGCTTAAGATCAGACTCCCGACTTATTAGTTCCGTCAAAAAAAAGTTTTATATAACGTATTAACTATACGAGCGAAATAAAGAAAGATGATATGAATTTGGTGAATATTGGCGGATGGAATTCTTAACCCTTGAGAATTAGTAGCCTAATGATACAATCGGGAGTTTCCTGGAATTTGCCTGATGAGAAATAGTCAACAAATGCTCCCGAGTCTTGTTTTATCAATCTACAAAGATAGTCCTTTTTTTACATTGACTTACAATTATATGGACGTCGGGTCCGCGCTAAAAAGTGTCCGAACTTATAGGGCGTTAAAATCGTATACAGAGCGTCATTCACGCTCTAGTCTTCGTTTGTTCGACTGACAGCGGAGCAAGCAAAATTAGACAGTACTGCGATGACATTACAATTTATATTCAACGTTTTAGCTTTTTCATATTCCTTGACATGTCACTACGTTTAAATAGGTTGACTTGGGACATTTTTTCGTGGTTTTTGTATAAGACCCGTCGTCCATTTATTTGTAAGTTAATGTTTTTTTATTTATTTATTTGCATGAAATATGTTTTACAAAAGGTGGCAGGTACACTGTAACAATTTTCATATTTTACCAAAATTGGCATGCAAATTTTATAAATCTGAAGTTAATTCTAATAATGTAACTGAAGTTATTTATTATATATGTTATAAGTAGTTGTAAGTTATTGTCATGTCATGCAGAAGTAAAAAATATATATAATCAATTCATATCATTGTGTTGTAGGTCAAATCAATTATATAGTCAAATTTGAAAAGCTTTATATGAAAAGAAGTATGTAATAGAGTACAATTTTTTCTCTCTCAGCCATGACATCAGCTTACGTTTAAATAGATTATTACTATTTATATCTTTTAAATTAGCGGCTAAAGTATTATATATTTTCAAACACATGGCTCCAGATTGTCTCTGGTAGTAACTTAATTTGGTACTACTGTGAGTAACTAATCCGTCTGGGTATCTTACATTTCTATTGTGACGGTCCCGTGTCCTTTTAAAAAGTTTATAATTATTTTTGACAAAAATAGACACATCAAGGTTTTCGCTATTATTACACATAGGAAATGAAACTCTTTTTCAAATTTAAAATTTATTAATAAATAAATTTTAATAAATATAAATAAATAAATTTAAATCGCGTATATTTGTTTTTTCAAACAAACCAACGTTTCGGGCCCTTTACAGGTCCCATGGTCACGGTTGACTGAGGTGGTACAGTCATCAACGAGTTACGACTAATATTAATGCAAACCACCCTATTTTTTCACTATAGTTACAAAAGTTATTAATTAAATACCTTATTTTTAGTTTTACAAAGGAACATTCCAATTTACGCTACATTGTTTTATAAAGTATTTTATTGTAACAATATGATTTTTTATTAAGTTAAATTTATTATAAATTAATAATGAAAATTAGAATAAACTAAAACATATTGATTAGTACAGCAGTCCTATGTCTGTTTGGGATTTTTCATCAGAGGAAATAGTGGATCCCAAACTGGTCGCTCGGAGAAACCATCTTCCCTGTTGAAATTAAAAAACGTTGGTTTGTTTGAGAAAACAAATATACGCGATTTAAATCCGCAAAAATAATTTCATTTTCTAAAAATAGACAACTCAAAAATGTACATACAAGGCAACGGTAGTATGTTAAGAGTTCTTAACAAAAGTATACACAATTCTCGGGGTCCCAAGCCACCTATTTGCCTGTACACATTTTTTTTGTGCTACAAATACTTTATTTGCATCGGCGTATAAAGTAGTAAATATAGCGGAAGTGTCACGTAGTCTCCTTATAACATAAACATAGCGTTTTAGACAACTTATTACTGATTCAATGTAAATCTTCCATTCAAACTTGTTGTCAATTATAACACCTAGAAATTTAGTTCGCTCTACTTCTTCCAAAGTTTGTCCATTGTAATTTACTTACTTAGTTTCAACTTTTTGTGTCTAACCGTCCCGAATTGAATAAAATTTGTTTTGATTAATATTCACTGTCAAATTATTATTACTTGGCCAATTAATTATTAGTGCAATGGTAAAATATATAAATAAAACTGCCAAGGAAGTAGACTTATTTTGCTGGAACCCAAATTGCTCTGATTTTATTAAGTTGTCTTTAGAAGCAAAGTCAAATAAAAATACATTAATTAAATAAGTGAGGGGTGCAGTCAGCTCAGTTGCACAATGTTTTTTTTTGGCATAGCTACATAATACTATATACAAACTGTGAAGATGCTTAAAATTAACATGCATTATAATACGTAATAATAATAAAAATTGCACTTAAACACAATAGCAAAATATCATGTTACACGTACATAAAAACAATGAGATTCCGAAATATCCAACATATTTACAAATATTTAAAAAAGTATGGCGACTATGGGAGGATAAGTCCAAATCTTTAGAAAAGTTATTATGAGCTCTAAACATGCGAAAAATAGGATCATTCTATGAGACATTGTTAGTAGTACATGGCAAAGAAAAAGTTATTTGGGTACGTTTACTGCCTATCTTAAACAAGGCGTGGCTTAAGATCTCACTTGACTCCATTTCAAAGTTGATAATTTTAAACAGTGTGGAATAGTCCAGTATCACACGTCTGTACTGAAGAGGGCGTACCTTAACATATTTGAGTCTTGCTTCGTAAGTATCCAATTTCCTACGCATTCCAAACCTAGAGCTCAAGTTCCGAAGAAACCGTCTTTGGACAGCTTCGATTCTTTCAGTATAACAATTATAAAAGGGTGACCATATAACTGAACAAAACTCTAAATTGCTGCGGACCAAGGAAGAAAACAGTGCTATCATACTGTTTGGGTTTTGTAATGGTTTTGTCACTCTATTAATAAAACCTAACATTCTATATGCTTTGGCTACAATGTGGTCGTAATATGTCGAAAAATTAAGTTTAGTGTCAAGCTAAATACCAAGATAATTGACTCTGTCCTGTCCGTTGGTACCACGCTGTTTATATTGTACTGGTATTCGGTAGTAGTCTGTTTTTTGGTGAATGTAATAGCGTGACATTTATTAACATTTAAGTACATATTGTTTCTTACACACCATATGCGTATACGGTTTAAATCGCGCTTCAAAGCGGCACAGTCACTTACCGATTTTATTTCGCAATATACTTTTAAGTCATCAGCGTAAGCTAGATACGGGCAAGAAATGGAATCCTCAGGATCATTTACAAATAATACAAACAGAAGAGCACCCAAATCAGAGCCCTGAGGTATGCCTGATGTAGGTTCAAAAGGAATGGACTTGTAACCATAGATTGCAATGAGCTGCGTGCGATTTCCCACATACGAAATAAGCCAACGCAAAAGCGAGCCATGAATACCAAGGTGTTGAGCTTTCTGACAAAGAATTACGTAATCAACCTTGTCAAAGGCTTTAGCGAAATCTGTGTATAAAGAATCAACTTGAGAACGTTCATTAAATGCCATGTTTAAGTAATGCACATAAGTTAAGAGCTTAGAAGTAGTAGAGCGGCCTCTAATAAAACCATGCTGCCGAGGACTGATCAGATGCTTTAGGTGAAAATTCAAGCGTTCATGTACCAAGGATTCAAAAATTTTAGAAAAACAGGAGAGAAATCTAATGGGCCTATAATTTTTGAAATCAGATTTACTACCCGATTGGCGTAATTTTAGCTAACTTCCATAATTGGGGAAAATAACCACTACTAAGGCTTTTGTTAAATATAATACTGAGAGTCCCAGATAATACACTCCCACAGTTCTTTACAAAAACCGGTGGTATACCGTCAGAGCCTGCTCCCTTAGATATGTCAATGGATTTTATTGTTGATTCTACATCAGCTACGGAAATAATAAAAGACGAAATGCTGTAATTTGATGCTGGAAATTCATTTCATTTTAGAAAGTTCAGAGTAAACTGAAGCAAAGTGTCTACCAAATAAGTTAGTCATAGTACAGCCCGTATGTGCAGTATCATTTTCGTAGTGCATTTGTTGCATTAAGTTATTAATAATTCTTTTAGATTTAACATATCTCCAAAAGGCTTTGGTGTCATATTTAATGCTTGTCTCTATACTAGTAACATAAGTCTTAAAACATTCGTGCAAAACGAACTTCGCTCTGGACCTAAGCATTGAAAATGTGTCGGAATCTCGTGGATTGCCATATTTCTTGAACTTTGTATGAAATTTATTTTATAATTTATTTTAATATTTGATAACTCTAGTCGATATATCATCATATCCTGTTGAATTTGTACTATTTAATGATTTCACTATATTATATATTTCTTTGAGATCCAAAGGTTAGATATAAATACTATTTATTGGACAAGTAAATTTTGTTTGTGTGTTGTTACTTTTTGTTTAGTTTTGTTAAATTAATTAGATAGTTATTAAATTCATTACCTATGCAGACAGGGTTAGTTATAGTACTATCATTTGTTATATTTTCATTTATGAATTGGTCACTATTAATATTATTAAACTCGTTTTTCGCGATTTTCCAAGATGTTTTTGTTGTATTTTTTGCGTTTTTTATAAGATTGTCATTGTGTAACTTTTGAGCTGCGTTTAAACATTTGCGTAGTATTTTCAAGTACTATCGATATTGTTTTTTTTTTATGTGTGACTTTGCCTTATATATATCTGACTATACCTTTAGAGATCCATTTTGGTTTTTTATATTTATTGGACACTTGAATTAAGTTACAGGGAAAGTTGAAATTACGCAATACGGTTAAGGTGTCATGGAAATGTTGCATGGCTTTATTTATATCGCGCTCCTTTAATATCTCTACGAACGACAATTGTTTTAAGTAGTTACGAAATCTCTCTAGATTTTGACTACTATAATCTCGGACCTTTAAATAATATTCAACAGGCTGCACAATTTTTTTACTGTCACCGGACAGTGAGTGAGACTTGCGCCGTATTGTGATCAGACAGATATAAATGATGTAATTCAGCAGTAGCCTCGTTAACGTTACTAGGTAACTGGTCAATGCAAGTATTATGTCTAGCAAGTTCAGCAATGTGTATTATCAAATTATAGTTTTTTAATATGTCTAAGAAAATTCTAACGTTTTTTGATACTTTAGTATACAAGTTCCACCTCTACTTTTCCTGTTTTGCCTGCATGTGGCTATTATACGACTTTCGTTACCTACTCTAATCATTGTTTCAAATAAACAAATAATGTCCCGGCCCTTTTCGAATTGAGTATAACTCAGAAATTGCAATATCCAATAATGCTTTTTTAGACACATACCCACCTATATTTTGGTGCATCAACCTTAACATAACATTTTATATTGTTAACGAAAAAATTGTTAATCCGATCTCTATTATTCTGATCTATTATAATCTCTTGTAAATAGGAGGAACGTTCCGCAGATGAATTGCGCTGGCGTTAGCAACTGTATAACATTTCTTTCTTCGATTTTCTTCTTCTGTTTCTTTTATATTATTTATTATTATTAAACACTCGTGAGATGTTTTTATGAAATATATATAAACCCTCACTCGTACTTTAATGCCTTTCATTATGTAACAGTCACATAAACTACTATGAAAATAACAATATAAAATTATAATATATAATAATAATATACAAACATATATAAAATTATTCATAGCCAACACCAGTGATCACGCAAAATATTTGTATAGCAAATTTAAGTACCACTTATGCCCGCCAGTATGCAATAGGTGTACAATTTAGATTTTACAACCTTAACTTGAATTGATAGCCGACATACCTGAGTAAGTAGTTACCTACAATCACATAACCACACACCACTTCTCATCAACTTGCTTTACCTTATAGAGAAATTGTTATCTTATAAGTATACATTATGTACTCATAATAGATCCATATGCTACAATCCATAATGACACTGTAAATGTGATAGATAGCAATCATAACCAGATGACGCATGTTATCTCGTCGCAGTTGGTACAAGCAACTTTACGAGCAAGAACATCGTTAAAACAACGTAGCAAGGTGTTAATCTAGTTTTTATTATGTGAGCAAAACTTCAATAGTGGACATGATGAACGAATGCAAAAGATTCGACTTTTGTTCCACTAAGGATATCAATAAATCGTTGACTACAGAAGATTCGCCGGGCATTTTGTATTAATAAAATTATTCGTGCCCTCCTTCCAAAAGATGCTTCAATATTGGACGCCGCTGGTTCGGTGATTACATAGGGCGCACTATAAGTTTCCGGAACTGGCCACTTACATAACCAATATTTAAAAAGTAATTACAACATTTGAAAATGGAACTCTTTGGCTGTAGAATACAGTTTGTTTCATCTGCCTGTCACTTGTTTTTACATTGTGGCGTCATTTTAGAAATTGGTTGTCTACATCACCATGGATTTAACTCGTGAAAATTTTCGTAGTATGATTTTCTACGACTATAAGGGTAATCTAACAGCTCAGCGGAGCTTCGCTCAGCTTCAAACTACTTTTGACGATGAAGCACCGTGCAAGACGACTATTTATAGCTGGTTTGCAAAAATAAGTCAAACACCAGTTGCCATTCAAAATTCGGTCGCCCGTCCACTGCTGTGAACAACAAAACATCGATGCTGTGCGCCGCATGATCAAAACAGACAGGCATGTGATATACCATGATATTCAGGCATCTTTAGGCATGGGCATGAGTCAAATACAATCAATACTATACAAACATTTGGGTGTGAGAAAGCTGTGCTCTCAGTGGATCCCACACAATTTGACTGAGGCTCAAAAAACGGATCGCATTACCTGGTGCAATGCCACGCTTACCGGATTCAACGAAGGGGTGTCAAATTTGGTGTGGGACATAGTAACAGGTGACGAATCATGGATTTATAGTTACGATCCCAAAACAAAGCAGCAATCGAGCGTATGGGTCTTTCGAGATGAGCCAAAACCAACCAAAGTGGCGCGTGATACACGACCATTTGTTTGCTGGAAGTTATTGACAAACTCCGTAAAAATAACCGTAAACGCCGTATCATCTTGCACCACGATAATGGTGTTTGGTGTTAGTTCTTCTTTTTATGAACATGGTAGGCTATAGCAGAATATAAGCAGCGTTGTGAAACACTCCGCCATTGTGCCAAGCTACAGACCTTTTTATCTCACACCACTATTTTTACTAAATACTGTGTCGAACTTTTATATTTTATATTTTGTTTATTTATTAATGTGTGGAGATAAATAAACGATTTTACTATTATTATTGTTATTAATGTCAGTTCTCACACTGCCAGATAGACAAATGAATTTTTGAAGGTGAACAACGTTGACCTTATGAGCCATCCCGCGTAAAGTCCCGACATGGCACCTTTATTTATTTTCAAAAATTAAGAACCAGTTACGCGGTCAACGATTTTCATCACCTGAAGAGGCTGTCGAAAAGTATGAAAAATATGTTTCAGAGATTATCACGGAGGAGTGGCATAAATGTTTTCAAAATTGGTTCATTCGTATGAAAAAATGCATTAACGTTAACGGAGAATATTTTGAGAAACAATAAATTCATTTCTGACCATTTATAGTACACACATCAAAAGTGTCTAGGGATCAAGTGAATATTTTTGAAATAAAAATTATTTAAGCAATATTTACCAAATCCAGTCTTCCAGGACGACTTCTTACTTTAATGCTTATGTTTTATTTAACCGCTTACCCCTATATTTAATTAAAATAAACTAAAATTGATGTTTTTGCAAATTGTGGGAAAAAACTCAAATTAACGGCGTCAATTAAATGACAAAAAAATGGCGAAAATGATAATTTTGCTCATTTTTATTGTAAAGATAAGAAAATTAATAATCTGTATTTCCACCATTAACACGAATCACACAATTACAGCGATTTGGCATGCTTAAGATGAGTTCATCAAAATCACTTTGAGGAATGGCCGCCCATGTGTTTTGTAACAAGTCAAAATATTGTTGTAGAGTATGTACGGTATGCATACTCGGCACAGCTCTTCTTTGAAGCATATCCCATGCGTGCTCAATTGGATTGAGGTCTGGCGATTGAGCAGGCCACGGCAGAACGTTGATACGAGCTTCGGCAAGAATGCGTGTTACGACTCTAGCCGTGTGTGTACGTGCGTTGTCATGCATTAGTTAAAATGAATCACCCAACTGGCCTCGCAAAGGGATGATAACATCTGAAACAATCCTCTCTGCGTAAACTTGAGCATTGAGGTTACCCCTGATCCAAATGAGATCGGTTCTTCCGCCGATCCAAATACCGCCGGCCCATATCATTATTGTTCCCCCACCATATGGATGAACTTCCTGACAATATCTCAAACGTTCATGACGTCCAGATGTTCTCCAAACTCGAGTACGTCTTGTATCCGGTCTCATACCGAAGCGGGATTCATCCGAAAAGCACACATAGCGCCAGTCTTCTTCCTTCTTCCTCCCAGTTTCTGTGTTCGCGAGCCCATCGTAAACGGGTCCTGCGATTGCAGGGTGCAATAGGTGGAACTCTGAGCGGCCTTCGGGATCGCAGACCCACTTCACGTAAACGATTTCGGATTGTTTGATCGCTTATTAGCAAGCCTGAGGAGCTGTGGAGCCTCGTAACCAACATCATGGCGGTCATGGTACGATTCCGTCGAGCAGTATTTTGGATATACCGGTCCTGTCTGCGAGTCGTGATGCGAGATCGTCCTCCATGTCGCTCGGCCACGCTGCCCGTCATGCGATAGCGCGTCCAGAGGCGACTTATGACGCTCTGTGTAGTGTTAAGAGTGAAAGCCACAGCACGTTGCCTGGAACCAGCTTCCAACATTCCGACGGCTCGCATCATCACTTCTCGGGTTAAATGATGTCGTCTCTCCATAATAATGTAAATTGTTTCGGTTCCGATGCAGATATTGTAATGATTTTGTCAAAACGCTATAACTCATTTTTATACAAAACCACATTGACAATCGATTTTCTTCTTATATTCGAATTTTAAACAATATTCCTTATTTAAATGTTAAAATTCACTAAAAAGTATCAATAGCGATACAAAAAAGTTAATATAATTAACACTAATTGCAGCAATACTCTTAAACGTACTTGATCCCTAGACACTTTTGATGTGTGTATTTTGTTCTTATTCATTCCGGAAACTTATAGTGCGCCCCACGTATATGTTATCTAATTTAATATAACAATATGACGTGTTCATATTTCCTTAAATCGCACGTGCAAATATAAATTTCACTATCTCTATATCACCATAATTGTAGTCTGTTGTTCAGTTGAGTCGTATTTATTATAAACTCAAAAATAGCCCAAAGTACAAGTAGTTTGTCATCGTCATTTCACGTCGTTCTTTTTGTTCCCATTGTGGAAGTTCATTTACATTATCAAGAGACGGCAGCGGCGGCTTCGCGACAAGTAACTCATTTACGTTTTTTATTACCGCTCACATTATGTCAGAAACCAGTCAATTTTTTACTTAAATATATTTTCTGATTATCAAGTGTAATTTTAACCAATCATCTACACATTTAAGCAAAATACGGACAACTGCATGATATTTTTATACATATTATTACGTGACTTACATGACCTCAAAATAAACCAACAGTGTAATTTTTTTAAGGTACAAATAACTAGTATTGTATAATTTGTATACATAAAATATACAACACTAGTATATACATAAACAGCAAAATACAACTATATTGAATAGCAAGTTTTAATAAATTTCTTTTCTGAAACATTATAGGTAGAGCCATAGCCATCTAAAAAATAGTTACTGAAAAATATCCTTATGGTTTTCCTTTTCACAAAGAGGTATAACAAAAAATTCTGACCCTATTTTAACTCGAAATCGTACCCTTTTAGAGTAGAAAAGATCAATTTTTATTAATGTTGTTATATTCTGGTTAAAACTTGCCAGAGCAAAATTTTTTTATGCTACTACCGTTTTTATCTGTTTCCATTATTACACAAATTCACACTAGCTTTACTGTTGTCCAAATATATTACGCAAAACCCGTGCCACTTCAAATTGCAATTAACGTAAAGTAAGGGCGGAAAACAAATTATTTTATTTTATTCGAAACAACGACGCCTCGTCGACGTATGATCCGCGTGTATTTATCGTACAGACTGCAGATAAAATATATTTAGAAAAGCCATTCCGTTTCCTGAATTCTATTTGTTAACGATATATTTTTTATTGTCATAACTTAATATTGAAAATCGACATTTTAAAATTTACAAGGTGAAACAATTTACATTGTACATCTATTGCTGAGTAACCACAAAATTATGTATCAAAAACCAAACAAAATAAGTTACTTTAAAAAATAAACAAACGCCTTAAGCAAAAATAAACTACATAAACAATTAAAGGACATCGGCCTATATATAGCCGTGGTAATCTAATATCTTACCGCTGCTCAAGCATGTGCGAAATGTAATTTGAAATTTACCATCAGCTTTTCGGTGGAAGAACACATCATTGAGCAGACTATGGCCCAAAACACTCGCCTGAAAGGTGACCACAATTATATTTATTTGTATTAATTATCATGAAACAATAATATATCTTTCATTTTTTACCACCGAGACAAGACAAATTATCTTCCTCGCTTGCAGGCGTAGGTACGTCTACATTTAAATACGTTACGTTAATTACAGTTAATTATAAGTGTAAGTTGTTAATAGCTCTAACCGTCTTGTAATATGATTCGTGTAACGAAAACGATACACATGATCGGATTTTTGTGAGTGAAAAGTACTGTTGCTCTACAATATTTGTAAAAACAGTACTTTAAGCATAAAACATTTAAATAATAGTATTTTATTGAATATTGTACATGAATTTACTCAAAAGTGTAGTACCTGTAACCGTTTAAAATGTCTTAAATGCTTGAGTCGAAATAAATAACGATTCACATTCGCGAAATATGTGTCAAACCCTTAAGGCCCATTTAGATGGAGAGAGTTTCTCGTCTCGAAGATACGATTATCGAAAGAATATAAAAAAACTTTCCTCGTCTAAACATTTGCGATTATCGACCGTCCACGTGAGCGATAATCTCCTCGCCTTTCAATATAACGTCTCCGTGTAAACAGAACTCGAAAGCAAAAATCGTATTTCTAGTTTCTGTGCCAGCCGTTTCTACCACGAGTGCAGCGCGCGAGGGTGTTTTGATTATCACTGCTTTTCTAAGACAAGAATTAATGGAACAAGAGCGAAAAAAAAATTTCAAATAACGGTGAGTGAGTGAGTGCCTGTGTGGTCGAATATAGCGTGGGCAATATAGTATTTAGGGTGCTCTCGTAACGAATATGGCACTCCTTTCTAAATCCAGGATGAAAAGTCGTGCCCGCACTTTTCAAATAATGGCAAGTTGGGTATCGTTTTTAAGGTATTTGGGGGTGCTCATTATGAACATAGCATTTATTTCTAAATCCAAGATGGCCGACACGACTTTTCAAGTAAATGTACTTTTCAATAAACACTCCTCACTAACTCCCCACTCACTCCCTACTCACTCCCTACTCACTCCCTACTCACTCACTCACTCACTCACTCACTCACTCACTCACCACTCACTCACTCACTCACTCACTCACTCACTCACAACTCACTCACTAACCACTCACACACTCACTCACTCAGCCACTCACTCACCACTCACTCACTCACCACTCACTGACTCACTCACCCCTCACTCACTCACTCATCACTCACTCACTCACTCACCACTCACTCACTCACGCACGCACGCACGCCCGCGCGCACGCACTCACTCACTCACTCAGTCACTCACGCACTCACACACGCACTCACTCGCCCTATAAATTTATCATAATTGTCAGTTTTGTTTGTGTCAGTAGTTATATAATTTAAAAAAAAATGATAAATCAAAATTATATTTCTATACAGTGCAATGAACTTAATATTATCAGCAGTTTCAAATTTGAATGGTTTTTGCATCATTTTGATATATCCATAGTTATACCGCAGTAATCACTGAACTCGAATGGCAATTCTCGCACTCAAAACGGTTCGAACCGATTTGTACGATAATCGTATGAACTTGAACAAATGTCATACGAGATCGTGTTTAGACAAGTCGAAAACTCGTAAGCAAGAATCTCCTTACTACATATTTCTCCGTGTAAACAGTCGAGGAGGCGATTAAGTTGCTTACGAGTCTCGTATGACATAATCGTAGGCGAGATTTTAGTTCTTGCTTGAATGTAAACATTATGATACGATAATCTTATGGCGATTATTGCTTACGAGAATCGCCTACGAGTTTTCGTCTCGAAGCGTGCGAGAAACTCTCCCCATCTAAATGGGCCTTTACTCATCTTTGAAACAGCGACGAGTTCTCAAGGTCAAGACGAACCATATTGCGTTACAGAATACCGTAAATTCAAGGCGGTCTCGTCGACGAGCTCGTCGTCGAGCTCATCGCTGAGAGTGTTCACTAGAGAATAACATTGCTGTAGGCAACATTTAAGTAAGATAAGGGAACTCGGGGATGTTTAGTTTGCTTTACTCAAAAAAACGTTCGATGTTTTGTTTGGGGGAAACTGTGCTTCGCGGTTTACGTGTCGCGTCATTATATAAAGTATTCATGCGTTTTGTAAATTGAAAATAAACAGTGCCTCTACCCATAGATATAAGAAAAAGGGGGAGGTATGTAATTACGCTATGTAAGATCGGGTACCGATGTCGCCACTTTTTAGCTTGTGTGCAATTCAAGTTTTACGCTCTATTATCTACTACTATAACTATACAATTTTAAAATTTATCAAAATTAAACTTACAGTCACTTGAGTGAGATTTATATTACAATATTTCACTATTTTTTTCGTCCTGGTTCAGCCACCTTTCACCATCAGGTGGCGTTTTAGTAAAAGTGCTACTAGTAGATATATAATAACTATTACAGGTTAGATAGCGCTGAAACTCATTTTTCATTATACTAAGAATTAGGTTAAGTATTCCGTATATTATAATTAAGTATTTCGATATACGTTGGCTGCGAGACCGCGGCATCTGTAGAATGTAATAGTTAAGTACGTAAAATTAGTAGCACATTTCACGGCGCGTTTTACGCCTGTAGTGGTGACGGTTGCTCGTGGTTGCCGCAGCAGAGTACTAGTAGAACCGCGTAAGACGCGATCACTTACGCGCGTGGCGGCCGCCGTCGCCCGCGCACTTTGGGGGTCAGTTCAGGCGCAATGTGGAGTAGGCGCACGCGGGGTGAGTTCTCTAATAACTGCGCGACTTGCGGTTAACTCCCACTAACTTCGCCGTCCGTTCCACAAGCAACGGTTTCGTGCCCACAACCGCGGCGGCTAATATTAAAAAAATATTCCATTTTTCATACTATACCTACACTGGTACTGGTGTATTATTAAATTAATATATTAATATAAAGTATTATTACTTTCTTTAAGGCGACCACTAGGCTTGGGCTAGTGTCAGTTTTATAAGAATAATATAAAAAATATGGCGATCGTCGCCAGTGTCAGTTTTCCAATATACGTTACCACGGGTTGGTGAAGCTGTCACTGTCAAGAGTAAACTCGAATCATCAACGAATTAATAAATTAAATTGTGTTGTTTTTTCATGAAGGATTTATGTAGTTTTCTGCAATTGTTTCTTATTTACTTTGCATGCACATGTAAAATGAAGCCGATTTTATTTTATTTATTTTTTTAATTGAATTTGCTATGGAAATTTTTCAACGTCAGAAATATTAATAAGAAAACTAATCTTTCGATTTTCTTGCAGCTTCAATCCAACCTCTCTTTCTTTTATTTGAAATTGGAAAAAAATAAAAATACTCCACGTTTGATCTACGAGTATAATGGAATTGAAATATCTAAATTATCTAAAACACATACATTTTTCTTCAAGCAATAGCAACATTCAAATTGACATTAAATTGAAACGGTTGTCCGAAATATTAGTTGTGTTAAAGTTACTCGGCATAAAATGTTTAGTAATATTAATAATAATAAAATAAAAGAAATCAATTTAACGTGAATGCTTTTCGCTTCGATATTTTAGGGACTTTAATTACAAAAATCATATAAGAAACTCAAACATTTCAGTAAAAATTTATTGTCGATAAACATTAGTCATCGTAAATGAACATCCATATTTGAGTCTAGAAATTTCTATGGAGACAAAAAGAAAGCATTGAATTATAATAGAAATAGTAACTAAAAATGCAAATAGCCGGTGGAATGTTATCTCACTGGTTTTAAAATTTTTGTTTTCACTCCAATTTGTAATAGGTGTATCGCTACAACTTGGCATTTTCACGTTTAACGAGAGATTTTGTATGTACATTGATCGCCAAGTCACTGTGGCGATGTTTGTAGGCGTGTTACCTCGATATGATCATTTTGATCATATCGAGGCGACACGAACCATGCCTACATACCAAATCTCCCCTTTTTTTCTATATCTATGCCTCTACCACGAGTTCACAGTGGCAGTTGTCGCTAGGAACCTCGCAAATTATTTCACAAGTTTGTATGTCAAATTATACAGCGCCCCTAGCGATCACAAGAAGTAAACAACATTTCGTATACAAACATTTTACGCGGTCGCTAGGGATAAAACTGTAATCTCGTGGTAGAGGCACTGAAAATGTTATTACTGTCAATACTGGCGTAAACGCCCGATGATTGACTGGAGATTACATTCGTTGGTAATATCCATTGACCTATTAACAAATGGACGTCGGGTTCGCGCTAAAAAGAGTCCGCACCTATAAGGCGTTAAAATCGCATACAGAGCGTCAATTGCGCAGCAGTCTTCGTTTGTTCGACTGACAGCGCGGTTGTCAATTATGCAGTACTATATACTAAAATAATAACTTGTAAAAATTACTGCAGTAAAGTGTATAAACAGGATTTTGTGTCATATATTATATATATATTTTTATATTTTATATATATATACATATATATATATATATATATATGTATCATATACTAAACAAATATATTGTATTGTAATAGTTATTAATTATATATAATAAAATAACAAAATATTTAATTTATATATAAATTAATCGTAAATATAAATTACAAAAGCAAACAAAATAATTAGATTGCTAACTGTCCTTTTTCTACACATTGCATGCGCAAAAGATGGAAAGAGACCCATTACGTCAATTTCAAGAAGCGTATATATAAACTATAAACTTCTTGGTCATTTTCAATTGTTCGAACCATAAGCGATTGAAATATTAGGGGTTAAAGTATGAAATTGCCGTTTTATTGCAATA
>NW_020653337.1:13517708-13594945 GCF_003589595.1 Hyposmocoma kahamanoa
TTTCAGTACAAATCGGCAATTTCATACTTTAACCCCTATTATTTGGAACAAAGAAATTATAGAGTCGTGTTGATTTTAATCTTATTTTTAAAATGACTTTTTATTAAACATATCGAGTTCTTAGGTTTTCGCGATTGTTACATATAGGAAATGAAGCTATTTTTCCGGATTAAAATCGCGTATATTTGTTTTTTCAAACAAACCGACGTTTCGGGCCCTTTGCAGGTCCCATGGTCACGGTTGACGGTTTATTAAACGTTAGCAATAACTAAGAAAACATTGTTGTACTCGTTTTATGGCTAGGAATTGCCTATCAGAAGTCAGAAAATACATTTGCCCGAAATAACGTTAGCTCGAATTTTCATAATGTCAAATGTATTTTTTTAGGAATATTACAAAACAAAAGCTAATTTTGGCTTTGTGAGAAGCAACAAAATTACTTGAAAGCGTAACGGTTTTTTTTATAAATCGGTTTTCGGAATTACGGATATTTGAGTTTACGTTTAGTTGCAATATCGGTACATTTCTTACAGTACAGTTATTTGAATATAAAATTTATAACAGTGCAAGACATGAAATGAATCATATAACAATTTTTTTATGATTACAGTAAAAATTTACAAACTTAAAAAAAACTTTAAGGTTAAGGCTTTATATTTATATTTATAAACAGTGGTAATATTTCACGTGTAAATTATCTAATTTGACAATATATGAAAGGATTGTTACATATTATGAGCATTGACATATTTATATAAAATATTACAGAATGTGTTCATACATTGTATAAGATGTATCAAGCGATAATTATATGAATTTAACTTTTAGAAAATTAATTTAGTCCAAGTAAAAATTATATTAAATTCACGGGATATGTTTTAAAATTTGTTTATTTAGTTTTCACAGAAGGGAAGCGCACCAGCTTATTTTATCTGTGGCACCAGCACTCCATAACATAAGAAGTTTGCTATGCTGCAGTGATGACACGTCGCCGTAACATTCCGTACATGAATATGAGACACGCTGTGAGGCTGAGGACATTATAGCGAACACGGATCAAGCAACTCCATACATGTGCTTGCCAAATACGCCACTACTTCGAGCCAAACAACTTACTACTTTACTGGCCAAATACTAATAAACAAGGTCGTAAACTTAACTGTGCAGAGTTAGTTTTTATTAACTCGATTATCTTTAACGCGGCAATTCTGTCATTGAAACAAACAATTTTTGTTCTATTAGGTACGTTTTGAAATGTATACAGTCATATTTTTATGCAAGATAATTAATAACTTATTTAACCAGGGGAGAATGTATTTCTATTATCATAAAAATTTCGAACGACACTTAATTTTTTTTTATATTTACATATTAGGTATATTAATTATACACCAAAAATCAGATCTGAAATAAAAAAAGGAAAATAACATAATTTAATTCAATGAATTCAAATTATCAACGTCACAATATTCCAATTAGAAATATAATATTGATCTTCACTAATACAAACAATAACAATGAATATAAAATAAAGTAGTATAACTAAAAAATATAAACTTGTAATGGTCAGCTCCTGTCGGTATGAGTGAGCATGAGACTTGTTGAGCGGGAGTTCTGACCCGATGCTGCGCAAAAAATTTATAAGCAAGGAGAAAGACAGGCGCCATAAACAACTAAAACAGTTTCAAGTAGAATTATCCAGATGCTTTATTTAAGTTTAAAGCTATAAAAAGTATGTACGTTAAGATTACTACAATGTTACATTATAAAGTACTCGGATTTTAATTTTCCAAGTTTACATTTCGAGGTTACAAGATATACTTTTAGTTTTTACTAGTTACACATAAAAACGATTAACCTTAATTACACTTAGCACTAAGAGTTTTTGAAAGTACTTGTGTCGCACAGAACTACCCTCACAGAACTACAAAAATACCCTGCAACAATACAGATTGTTACAGTACATTGAAACAAATAAAGAAACATCTCGCGAAGGAAAGAATCCAAAGGTCAACTCATCATGTGGTCCGATGACACGGGTTTTACATTTTGTAGTTGGTTCCGGGACCCAAAATTACGGCATCATGCTAATTCTTGTTTTAATTGTAAAAGAACACATCGGGGAACCATGCCCCCAATGGGATAAATCACAGCCGAAGATACGAAATCTGGAACATCTCGAGCAGACTTGTAAAACAGAAAAGACCAGCTTCCGCCGAATTCCTCCTAAGAGATGTTTCCAACGAACAACGCCACAGACAATCCACCGATTCATCCTGATGAAGCTACCAAGTCTTATCACCTAAACCCGCTAGAATACAGAGCAATTCCAGTGTGGTTAAAACATTAAAATATTTGGCGCGATAGCAATTGGCAACGTTTTAGTACTTATATTAAAGTTTATTTAGGACTCAGTTACAGGGAACATAAAGTCTACTAAAGTTATATTTCAAAGTCCTAAAGTGTGATTATTAGAAATCGTAGAATTTCCTCTTTATCACTGGCAGGAACGTGCCGCCCTTCTGAAAATCAAGCATCACCTCTAAGCAAAGCATTTATTTAGATATTCATTACAGATTGGATTTCAAAGACTAAGAAGAAGGCAAACTGAAATGGGACTGAGTGGGTCACGTCTGCCGAGTGTACAGCGTTAAATACACAGAATATAACAAAAAGTAACTAAATAGAACGCAACAACAAAACCACCGACCTCAAAAGTTTGTTGAATTACATCTATTTGCCAAGTTCTATCGAAATCGGTTAACCGAAAATGGGTAAATCCAATAAATTGGATTCACCCTCTACTTTGCCACCTTTGAAGGTGGAATATTTTCGTCAAATTGGATCACTACTAGGGTACCTCATTTCCAACAAAAAAATAATCACCGAAACAGATTCACAAAATGTCGAAACAATTGTGTAACAGACACAAAAAAATACAGTCAAATTGAGAACTTCCTCCTTTTTTGAAGTAGATTAAAAATAAGTTTTATTTTAAGTCAAAAGTCTCCGTAAAATTCTACAAAACTGTACAATTATAATATAGTAACCTATTTCAATTCTCTTTGGACGTTTGTCATTATTTTATTGCCTGATAATGAATATTTATTTATTTATTTAAACTTTACTGTACAATACACAGAAGTACAAATGGCCGACTTAATGCCATATGATATTCACTACCAGTCAAGCATTGGGACAAACAAATAGTATTTCTTTGTAATTTTTTTTATGGGATATTATCCCACCTATCTGCGATTATTTAATCTATAATCTACTTTCTAATTAATAGCTCAGAACCCATTCAGTAACTATCTAAAACCCTGTATACTGTCTAAAAACGTAAAACAATTTTGATGAGAAGTAATTTAATATTTAGTTTTATATTAAATAGACCTATCCGTAATTTTGAACAGAACCAAAACTTCTCGAAGTACTCCATCGCTCAAACTATTAAAAGCATAATCCCCGACAATAGACCTCCCATTAGATAGTTATGTCAACAGCTCGCTTTGAACTTTACACTTCAGCTTTAGACTGTGTTTTCGAAAGTGAAAACGCCGTTGCAAGTGACATAGACTATATTTGATTAGATGCCCACTGGAACCCAAAGGTACTAGGCAAATGAAAAGGAAATTAATATAACAAAATTCGATATATAAATTTATAAAACACGGTATGCAATATGGTGACTACAACATAGTATGAAGACACAAAAAATAATAAACTGAAAAAACAGCTACGAGTAGTAATATAAAGATATAATAAAAATTTAAGTATAAACGTACAAAGATCGAACACTCAGAAAAAATTCCTTCGATCCGGTCGGATTCGAACCGACGTCTTCTTGCATACCGTGCCAGACGCTATACCAACTAAGCCACGGAACGAACCAACGGACCTCACGAATTTTTCTATGTGCTTGCGTCGTGTCTTTGTACTTGGTCTTTCAACGACTTTTTAGTCGTAGCGCCATCTATGAGAAATCTTTAACAGATTTATCACCCTGTTAGTACCTTTACAGCTACCAGTCCTGGCGAGATGTCGCTATTCACTGTATTAATTAAATTTTTATTGAATTGATATTCAATTATTTTTTGTGAAATTACTCCACTAGTTTGTTATAATTATTAATACAAAGATCGAACACTCAGAAAAAATTCCTTCGATCCGGTCGGATTCGAACCGACGTCTTCTTACATACCGTGCCAGACGCTATACCAACTAAGCCATAGAACGAACTTTACAGCTACCAGTCCTGGCGAGAGATGTCGCTATTCAGTGAATATCCGTTGGTTCGTTCCGTGGCTTAGTTGGTATAGCGTCTGGCACGGTATGCAAGAAGACGTCGGTTCGAATCCGACCGGATCGAAGGAATTGTTTCTGAGTGTTCGATCTTTGTATTAATAATTATAACAAACTAGTGGAGTAATTTCACAAAAAATAATTGAATATCATTTCAATAAAAATTTAATTATAAACGTACATTTACCCACAGGAGCCCAAAAGGTACAAGGCATGAATAGACAATAGATATAATAAAATTCGGTAGATATATTTATGAAACATGAATGGGGTGGTTACAAATAGTATAAAGACACAAAATAAACTTAAAAGATAAATTTTTAACATAATTAATTACAACAATTTTTACAAAATTTTTAAAAACATTTGTTAAAAAATAATCTGATTTAAGGCTCAAAGCCACGATTCTCGGTATTATATATTAGTATGGTAAATTACACAGGGTTATTTGTAAAAGTTACAAGAATATTTAATAAATATAAGCTTTTAATGTATTTATTAAGATTTTATATCTTTTATATTTATATAACTCCACTAGTTTTGTTATGATTATGAATATAAGGATCGAACACATAGAAAAACTTTTTCTCGACATCCTACTTTTCGTTGAAGTCCCACCGGGTTGACAAAGGTTTTCTGTGTGTTCGATCTTTGTATTCATAATCAAAATTAACTTTATTATTTTTCGTGTACTATCTGACACTCTTTAGATCTGTATTTGATAGAGAAGTAAGTTCAAACGTGCAAACGTCCTCCCCTATGTTCCCCACCCACGCTCCAGCGTTTTCACACAGTTATCAACCTTTAGAGCCATTTATTTATATATTTTATTCATTTATTTGATTATAGACGAGCAGCTTTCGCTGGTATGTCTACATCACACAGTGTTGAAATTTATATCGTTTGTTTTAGTCCACTTTTTTAGCACTCACTCACACATTCACTCTTTCTTAGCCAGTTGTCGAGCTTGGTTTTGAAAGCATTAACAGAGACAGCAGAAACAGCATCTTCCTGTAGCATGTTCCAATTATGCACCACTCTGTTGGTGAAAAAGTTGTGCGCAGCAGGTGTTTTGGAAGGTGCACGAACTAATTTGAGATAATATAATAATAATAATAATAATGTACACACGAGATGGTGGCCGCGTGATGGTTTAAAGTTTTCCTTTCTTTTAAAGATGTTTTGTATTGCTGGTAAATTGTACTGACTCTTCAGAATTTTATTAGTCTCGATGAGGTCACCACGAAGGCGTCTTTCTTTCATAGTAGTGAGGCGTAATACGCGTAGTCTCTCGTCATAGGATTAATATTGTATTTTACTTACGAAAGTAAAATTATAAGTCAAAAAACAAAAGTTTAAAGTTTAAGTTGTTTATGATGTAGTCGTGTGAAGTTGATAGCATTTTTCGGATAACCCTATATACCATAAATTTCTAAATTGATAATTAACTGGTTTCAAATAAGTACAAACATGAGCAATTTCTTAGCACCAATTTAACCACAATTGTTAAGTGACAATTAAAACAGTGCTGAGATTTGTCTACCATGTTATTAGAAACACTCCACACTGTTCAGTTAATTGACGCATACGCAACGCTCCGTGTCGGTCATTAGATATATTTACCAATTGTTATAAAGGTCTTAATTTAATTGAAGTAATTTGTAGCAACATTCTGAAGAACTTGCTATTGATTTGTACTATTGTTTCACGTGTTGCGTAAACAGTTTCTATTTTGGGTTATACTATTTAGGTTATATTCGGATGTCTGTTATCTCAAAACAATGGAAATTCATGTATTCTCCTAAAACTTTCTTAGTAGATAAAAAAATCTTTGTTAAAGGTACGATTAATGTAGATCAGTAGATTCATTCGTTAATCTTTGTTGAATTGTATTTGATGTTTAAACTCAAATTCAATTACACGATATTAAATAAATACGGACATTAGCAGTCTTGAGCAACGTACAAAATTAAACACTGCTATTTAATAAGGAATTATTTGTGTAAGATCTCAGTAGAGTTTTGTTTCCAATGCTGTCTTCCCACAGCCAGCGCCGTGCGAACTTGTCGCCTGTGCGCCGTGGGAAAAGGTAGTGATGAAAGAAACTCAGGGTCGTATTCCAGAACTCTACTCAATACTCAAGTCAGGACTTGAGTGTTGCGTGAGCACTGAAAATCATACTCAAGTCCTTGCCATTAGGGTCGTATTTCCAGTGGTCGAAATCATACTCAAGTCTGCTCAAATCCTGACTTGAGCATTGAGTAGAGTTCTGGAATACGACCCTCAGTCTTTTAAGTCCTATTAAAAAGACGACTCTGAAAGTAAAACTGGAAGTTTCTAGTCTTTATTCATTTATACCAATAGACCCGACGACTGGAGGACTCGAGTTGTTTTTAAAGATATTAAAAAAAAAATTTTAAAAACAGCTCAAGTCAAGGTCTTAGCCTTACGTGGATCGGAGTTATTACACCCGCCATAGGTCTTATTGAACCCGAACTTAATAAATAACAATGAAGTAGTATGATGTATGTTGCTTTGTATAACATGTTTGTGTGTAATAAAAACTATTGATATTCAACCTTTTGGTGTATGTACACCATACATTTATGTAAAAAATCCTATAAATTTAAACAGCGTTTGATGAGACTGAAATCTCTTAATACACACACGCACGCACTCGCAAGTGCTCGCTCGCACGTGCAAGCACTCGCACACACTCGTAAGCACTCGCACGCATACGCACTAATGCACGTGCATGCACCCGCACGCACTCGCAAGCACTCGCATGCGCTCGCACGTACACGCACTCGTAAGCACTCGCACACACTCACACGCACGCGTATGCACTCGCACACACTTAGACGCACACGCACGCACTCGTAAGCACTCTTTAACTAATTATATTACTAATTGATAACTATATACCTAGTTAGGTACCATTTTGAAAACAGATGCTACCCAAGTGACTAATTACGGGAACAATAGGAAATCTTGAAAAGTTACGTTAGATTAGATCTCGCAACCACCGTCCACCGACAGGGGAGTACTGAGCTACGGCACCAGGTTACCCAAATTATCAAATTTTAATTTTCGATTTCAGTGGTGAACCGATTTTGATGATTCTTTTTTGTTGGAGAGAGGGTAGCTCTTAGCTTAGGTTAGGAAGTGGTCCTATTTCAATTTGAAGAAAATATTCCAACGATAAGAGGGGCAAACTAGAGGATGAATGACTTTTGAGGTCGGTTTTTTCAGTACTCTGTACTGTTTCGTTTTATTGCTTACATAATA
Source organism: Hyposmocoma kahamanoa (assembly GCF_003589595.1). Classification (NCBI taxonomy): domain Eukaryota; kingdom Metazoa; phylum Arthropoda; class Insecta; order Lepidoptera; family Cosmopterigidae; genus Hyposmocoma; species Hyposmocoma kahamanoa. The sequence goes on from NW_020653337.1 coordinate 13,525,302, forward strand.
TGGTCATTTTAATCAAACGACACAGAGTCTCAAGGTGTAAAGATTTTTGTATTGGAAACCATTACAAAGACCATATATATGAAAGTGAAAGTAGAGCGAGTACAACAGAATAACTTGGATAGGCGCTACACCAACATCGTACATCGTACAAAAAGCATACAGCTCAAAGGGTAGGGTAATAGGTCCCCGTGGCAGAATGTTCAAAATACTGACAAGTTGACAACCCTTTGGCCGGTTATAACATTGCAATAGCAAGGTTTAGTCGGAACTCCCGTTTGATGCGTTAACTTAATGATCATAACTTTGTAACTTTGGTCCCGGTACGTTAGACTTTTTAAGCTTTACACCAACTAAGCTACCAAACCGGACCTCTCTTCATTATATTAATACATAATGAAAACACGAAAATGTACTTTATTAAGATAAGTAAGTACAATATTATCGTCGTTACAACATTGTTGTTAACGATTGGTACATCCATACTAATATTGTAAATGCGAAAGTAACTCTATCTGTTACGTTTTCAGGCCTAAACAGCTGAACCAATATTGATTAATTTTGGTATGGGAGAAAGAGCTGAGAGATAGGAGGACATAGGCTACTTTCTGTCACAAAAATAAATCTTACGGGGGGTGAAATAGGGGATAAAAGTTTCTGGCTAAATAATTTTTATTTCTCATAAGAATTACGTACTATTCTCTTACTGAGAAAGTTAACTAATTCAAACTTACAAAATAAATGACACGCAGTAACAATAAAAACTAATAAAAATATTATGTAGGCAGAGCGTACTAGATGCGGCAATGACACGTTCAGTAATGTGTAAACATAATTTCCTTTTATCTTTTTTCCAATAATTTGTTACTTTATATACGTATTTACATAAATGCCGACCACATATACATACATATATACAGACACACACATAGTTAGGTAGGTACGTTATGTATATTTTATTTAGATTTTTCAATCAATTTTATTTTTGATGTGCGATTTAAGCAAGCGCTTGTGCGACGTCAATAACTTAGCGCTTTTCACAGTTTCCGGTAATTTATTATAAAAGTAAGTTTATCTAGAGAACCAATAAAACTATGAAAATTAGTATAGTACATAAAGTAGGCTCCTTGAAGTAGGTACCTATTCGCAGAGACCAGCTAGTAGCTAATAGAAATAATTTCATTTACTCTGTTACATTCGGATATACTGTTACAGAAACTGGCTCGATTGTTTTGAATCTTCCTAATAATGACGTCAAGAGACACAGAACAAAAAAATATTCGCGTTCTTCGAGTTGTACAGTATTCACGGTTGACATAAATAAGAGTAATTTTAGTAGCAGTAAAGCTCCTTGTGAAGAGTTCGTCCAGGGAAGTACTGCCACCTTACCTATTTCTGCCGCCAAGTAGCGTTATTGCGTTTCAGTTTTGAAGGGTAAGGGTGCTGGTAAAATTACAGGCACATGGGACTTGTCAACTTATGTCTCAGGGTGACTGGCTCAGTGGCGATGCCCTTCAGATATTTGAGATTTAGAGCACTTAGTGGCACTGCAACTGTTGTGGGCAGGCGTGTAGCTTATCACCAGGCGCACGACTTGTTCGTCCCGCCACTTGATATCATAAAAAAAAGTGCACGAGGGTGCACGAAAGGAGCCCCCTCGCAATGGCGCACTTACCCACCATCACAGTATTACAATAAAACTGTGCTATTAACGAAATGAAACTCTTAAAAACCTATTTCCAATAATTAGTATGTGTGTTAAAAAGCTACTTGGTTACGAACAGGGTACTTATACGTGCGTAGGTTAAACACAATGAGATCTTTTGTTACAGCTCGTTATCTTGCTTGAACTCTGAGACAGAATAGTACGCTTTTTTTTTATTAAAAGTGTCGTCAGATTGAAGACGAATGAACTGTTTTTGGCTATTTTTTATATGAATGGGTATTTTATTATAGATTTGTATTCCTCTGTAGTTTTTTAAATATTTCCAGGATCGGTTCTGGGAGGATTAATTTGTATTTGCAGCGTGCATTCTTGACAAATTCAAATAGTAGTAAAAACAAATGTAGCGACTTCTAGAATATATAGAGAGGAGAGGGTTAATTAATGGAGGTTTATGAAATCCGGCTTGCAGCTGTCTGTTTGATTGATGCTAGCTAGTACTCGTACACTATTTTTTTGGATTATAAAGAGTTTACGCGAGTCTGAGCTATAGCCCCATAACAAAACGCCATAGCGTAGCCAGGCCTGCGCGTATGCATGATAGGCGGACAGTGAAATGCTGGTGTGTGTGTTTGATTTTAATTTTTGATTTTTTATAATACTAAGTGACGGGATGAACAAGTCATGTGTCTGGTGGTAAGCGTCATGCCTGTCCCTAACAGTTGCAGTGTCACTCAGAGCTTTAAATCACAAAGATCAGAGAGGCACTGCCACTGCGCCCGACACCCTGAGACATAAGTTGACAAGTCCCATGTGCCTGTAATTTCACCAGCACCCTTATCCTTCGAAACCGGAATGCAGTAATATTCACATTACTGCTTGGCGGCAGAATAGGTAAGGTGGCAGTACTTCCCTGGACGAACTCTTTCACCAGGAGCTCTACTGCTACTAATATGCTTAATGCATAAAGAAAGGAGGAGAACTTGGTCTTTATTTTTGCTATATGTTCCTTCCATATAGCAAAAATAAAGAGAGTTGAATTGTTTTATTCCACCTTTTTTCTAGGATAGGTTTGATTATTGCGATTTTAAGTTTATCTGGAAACAAGCACTCGTCGAAAGACTGGTTATATACTGGTCATGGTATGGATATGTTATTGGTAGAGTTAACTCATCATTGCAGGCTTTAATTAGGGACCGGGGGAGATCGTTGATCCTGCAGGTATATTTATTAGGAAAGTTCTGGTTGATGGTTTGTACTTCTCTATCGGAGACAGGTTGGAGAAAAATTGAGTTAAGGGAGGGAGAGGGCCCCGGGCGGCCGCGCGGCTCACCTGCATCGGGACCATCCCGTAACGACTGACTCATGGAGTTAAAGTATTCATTAAATAATTGGCAACTGACAATGGGCTCTCGACTTTACTATTTCTAGACTTTAGTTACTATGTTTTCATATTCTTTATGAGTATTTTTTCTTGTTATGTGTTTGATAACTTGCCACATCGTCTTGATTTTATTTATTGATTTTTACATTTTCTGGATACAATTAAACTTCTTGTATTGTTTTATACACTTTTGTAATATTTTTGAGAATATTGTAAATTGCTTTTTTAATTACAATACTATTCATTTCTCTGTACGTCTGGCGCACCCTGGACAACAATCGGTGAGCAAGTTATGTCGATTGGCAAATCCTTTCATCACGATGGCAAACACGTCACACTTCAGTTTGGCGGCTACTGCTAGTAGCGCGGGTAGCGGCAATAACTTCTGGGCGCAATAGCAGTAGAGCTCCCTGTGAATGAGTTCATCCAGGGAAGTACTGCCTTACCTATTTCTGCTGCCAAGCAGTAATGTGAGCAAAGGCACGGCTAAGTCACTCGCTCAAGGTTACGTGATAAATGCCTACCATAGAGTGCGCCGACGTCGGCGCAAGCTCATACAAGTTTTTCGTTTATGAGCATTGGGCTCCTCACGACTACGGCAACGTTATTTTCACTTCTCTGAGCGTGTGCTTAGCTTCCTTTTTTCATCATAGTGTTATTAGTCAGATTTATATGACTATTATAGCGTAGGTATTTTTGATATTGTATGAGTGATGGAATCTGTTACGTAATAACTATTAAGTAATCTATGGCAAGGGGGTGACATCTCTAGACAGCAGACATGAGTCTAAGGGTCTTTATGAATATGATTACAAGCACTAGAAATCACACTCAAGTCCTGATTTGAGCATTGAGTAGAGTTCTGAAATGCGACTCTAATACTTTTGTACCAGAAATAATGTAGTAAATAAATAACATAAGACATAGGAATTTTCAGCAAGCTTAAAATGTTTACTCTGCGTGTTGTGAGAAACATTGTGTAAAATATATAAACAAGTATTACAAAAATTTAGAACCTCCGAGTAGAGAAAACTAAACATAAAATTATTATAATAACAAGTACGTCACCTTTAAACTAGAGATGCCCAAATCGTGTATAACTAATATTACAGTTATTGCAAAGTAGGCAGTTGTACTGAGTTTACACTGAGAAAACCAATACGGTAATTAGTAGTGTTTCGACAACTTTAATATTATATAATTATATCCTTTACTATCTCCCAACAAGACAAAATATATATATATAATAATCAAAGATACAGCTTAGATATGGAAGTCAGGAGCCCAAACTAAGTAAGTCCCATGCCTCTACCATGAGTTTACTGTGACAGTTGCGCCGCCTAAATTACTTCACAATTTTGTATGGCAAATTATACAACGCCCCTAGCGGTTACGAGATGAAGTAACATTTTGTATACAAATATTTTACGTTATCGCTAGCGAGAATTATTACAGTAAACTCATGGGAGAGGCACTGTTCTATGGCATTCCTGGCTCCCCGGTCGGTAATAATACAGTCAGTAAAGAAAGATAAAGTTTTATGGAAAATGAAATAGAATAAAAACTTTTACTGTTTACTTTGAGTCACAAACAGGAAGCAAATGGATTAAGAATTAGTAAAACATTAAAATAAAGAAACATTAAAAAATATTCACTATCATTGACCATGATATTTGGACTCCAAATTAGCAAAACGAGGCATTTTCCTACAATTTTCGAGGTTTGCGAAATAATTGACACTACAATAACATACTGAAGGACTGAGTTCAAATATGTGAAATTCCACGCACTGTTGGCACACGCCTACTAAGCATTTCTACTGAATTTATTGATCGTGTATAAAACATTAATTATAATTTAATATTAGTTCTATTTTGGAGAAATTAGTTTTACCAACCTAATATTTGGATGTGTACGAAGGTACCTACCGTCTACTACTACCTATCTACCGTCTTTCATGTAAACTATCTATCGTATCTATTATAAAATATAATGTTACTATGGCATTGCGTTGTATTTTCTTATTACCTATTTATCAAATATCGACACCATTAGATTACAACAAAATATTCACGTTACTTCACTAATTTACGAACTCTCAAGGTAACGTAGCTGACGGAGTCTACAAAAACTATTCTCCACAAAACGGAGTCCCATTGAGCTGACTACGACCTTTCGTGATGAATCCATACCGATAGTCGACTGTCTCCAGCTACTTGGAAGGTATCTGTCGTCCAATTTGAACTTCGGTAGATACAAAAATGCAGCAAGGAAGCTTAGCATCCTTTCCAGGGTAAGATGTTACTATACACCGGGACAGTTGCTTCAGATGTACAAAGCACAACTCCAGTGGTGCATGGAGTACTGCTGCCACCTTTGGGATGACTGCTACATAGCGACTGGCCACTTTGGATTAAATTCACAACCGTGGCAAGAAGCATATAGGTGACTCGGAATGAGTGGAGGTGAAGCTTGAACATCGCCGTAAAGTTGTCTGCTTATCGGTATTTTACAGGATATATCATGGAGAGTGCGATGGAATTACACGATTTAATTCCGCCTTCCCTTTCCATCATCGGGGGACTAGGCGTAAGCTTGAGTTCCACCTCTATGTTGTGGGTATTCCAAAGATTCGCATGAAGCGTAACGCTTCCACATTTGTATGGTGAACTGCTATGGAGTGGAATTCCCTGCCTGCAGACTTGTTCCCTGAACGTTATAAATTGGACCTTTACGAGAGTGAATAGGCATTACTTATGTGTGCATGCTCCATCGTCAATCGTCACATTCCATCAGGTAAGATGGAGGTCAAGTACGCACTTACATTTTATTGTTTTTAAATGTGGCTCGCTTGATCCCTTTAAAAAAACTCATCATCGCAGTTCCATCTAGATTTATTTCTCCTCTGTTCTCGATTTTTCACCATCATAAATCTAGCCAACTTTAGCATTCGATCTCAACTCAATGGAACAATGAACAGGTCAAACAGGCGCGTGAATTTGACCCAGAAACATGGTACCTTGCAATAGATAAAAGATTTAAAGCAACTGTTTGTATTCAGCGTCACACCTCCATTAGGTATTGTACAAATACAGTCTATTTGTGGTTTGTTCGGATGTCTACTACCACAAATTACAGTGTTTTGTAATCCGTGAAGCAGAAAATAAAAATAAGAGGTTCTTAGCTCTCGTGACTAAACAATTGATGTACATTATCTATTTCATAAAGTTCATTCTACGGAGCTATTTGAGTTTTAAGGTTGACGATTGTATTATTAACCTACTTCATTCTTATGTATTACTTGACGTAATAATTTTACCGCTCACCAGTTCGCTACTGCAATTAAAAGTTGTAAATATAATCATCTTAAAGTTGAAAATATAAGGTTATTATTCGTTTAATGTCCAGCTGTGATATTTGTATTCGATTGGAAACATGTATTTATTTATTTATTTATTTTTATTTATTTATTATAGGAAAGCCAACATGATGAATACAATACAATAGCAAATATACATTACTGTTACAAGGTTTATAGATATATATACACCATACTTACTGGCTAACACAGCAAGCTTTACTGATTCATGGTTGTATGAAAATTAACTAACTATTCAAATTATAATCCAAAGCCATAAATATACTATTCTCTACAAATACGAGATAAAAAGTTAAGACAATTTGTGTAAATCACGAGTTACAAAATATATTAGTTACAATTTAGATAAAAATATTTTTTAATTTTCCTTTTAAAGGTTGCTAGTGAGTCACAAAAGATGTCGAGACTCATTACATTACATACATTGTTATATTTTCTGACAATTCTATTTATAGGTGCATTAATACCCAAATTTGTTCTAGAAAATCTATGTTTGAATGGAGCAAAATTAATGGAACGAGCATTTCGTCTAGGGACTGTAAAGTTAATTTTTTGCAATATTTGTGGAGAATCTAATGAATTATTTATAATTTTATGTAAGAAGCATAAATCTAACATTGTTCGGCGGTTGGACAGAGAGAGAGCCCTATATCTAGATAGTTGGTCGGCATAATGAGGATGGGCATCTAGAACTCCTTCAGTGTAACAAACATGACGTAAGAACTTCTTCTGTACACGTTCAATCCTGTTGGAATGTATTTGGTAGAAGGGATTCCATGCTATAGATGAAAATTCTAAGACACTCCTAGACAAGGAGAAAAATAAAACTAGCTTTGTCATTGGATTTTTAAACTTTTTAGTGGAGCGTATTATAAGACTTGACATCCTAAATGACTGGGCTGTAATTCTATCGATGTGTTGGAGGAAGTTTAATTTGGCGTCGACCGTGATGCCCAAATCCCTCATGCTATCGATCTTGCTGAGGTTGTTATTTAGGATGTAGTAAGTACAGTTTAGAACATTTACTTTTCTCGTAAAAGTAAGCTGATAACACTTACTGTGATTTAGGACCATTCTATTTTCTTTACACCACTGGGCCAATCTATTAATATCGCTCTGCAATAGCCTAGCATCTTCAAGCGAATTGATCATTCTGTAAAATTTAAGGTCATCCGCGTAGAGTGCGAAGTCGCTATGTTGAAAACACTCTGAGATATCATTGATAAAAATGTTGAATAGTAAAGGTCCCAAGTGTGAGCCTTGGGGGACCCCTGTTATGGCCTTATACTCTAGAGACTCATGACCACTTATCACTACTTTAAGTTTTCTATCGACCAGGTATGATCTGAGCCAACTTAGCAAAGAACCACCGAAACCATAAAGATCAAGCTTCGAAATTAGCAGTTCGTGATCCACCAAATCGAAAGCTTTGGAAAAATCGGTGTAAATACAATCGACTTGCTCGTTATCGTCAACGCTTTCTGACAGATTATCAACACATAACGCTATATTAGACATAGTAGAACGATTTTTAAGAAAGCCATGTTGGTTGTCGATAAATATTTGTTTCATATGCGAACTAATTATAAGGCACAATAACGACTCCAAAACCTTCGGAAAAACTGAGAGTATGCATATGGGACGGTATTTCGTAATATCACATTTGTTACCGTTCTTGAAAATTGGAACAACTTTGGATTTTTTCCATTTCAGTGGAAAAGTTCCAGTGAATAAGGACATGTTATATATTAGGGACAGCGGTCTGGCCAGACTAATGGCACAGTTTTTAGCAAAGATAGGAGGTATATTGTCAGGTCCAGAACCCTTAGTAGAGTCAAGCTTCAATAATTTATTTACTACTAATTTTTCCTCCAGTATAATCTTGTTTGTGTAGCAAGTTAGGTCGTAGGGTGCTGATTTATAAGGCATTTTAGGAGAACGATTCGTGGCATATATACTTGAAAAAAAGTCGGCAAAAGACTGGCATATGTCAGCACCGCCTGTGAATTTGTCACCATTAAGATACATTGAAGCTGGGTAATCAGATCTGTTGTTGCGTTTACATTTGAGGTATGACCAGAAAAACTTGGGATTTGTGAAAATATTATCTTCAACTGCTTTTATGTAAAAGTCATAACAAGAATCAATAAGGATTTCACACTCATCACGTAGCAATTGAAATTTTACCTCATCTAGCGGATTGCCATAAATTTTGTATCGGATTCTAAAATGATTTTTTTGTTTTAGTTTTTTAATTAAAGGACGAGAGTACCAGTGCGGAAATTTTTTGGATTTTGGCTTACATTTTGGAATTAAAGTTTCAATTACTTTGTGTAGTTGTTCATAGAAAAGTTGCAACATTATGTCTACATTATTAATATCTTTAAAAATAGTATTCCAGTCAATCGTACTAAGTTCAGCGTTAATCACTGCATAGTTCGCTTTATAAAAGTTCGGTTTTGTGCTGAATACTGTATTAATTTGTTCTTCAATGATGAATTCTACATTTACAACCAGAGGAGGATGTTTTTTGTCCACTACGCTTATGGGGAACATACATTCACTTATTATGGTACTGTTAGCATTACTGCACAGAATAAGGTCCAACAGTCTACCGAAATTGTTTCTTATACCGTTAACTTGATAAAGGTTAGTTTCTGTCATAAAATCTATAAAGCAATTTCTAACCCTTCCATTATACGTCATCGGTATTGTGTAGGTATTGGAGCTACTATTAATCCAGTCAACTGAGGACATATTAAAATCTCCGAACAATAAAGTGTTGGGACATGAGATTAACACATTACTGGCATTGTCTGTAAAGGCTTTCAGTACATCATACTTGAGTGGAGATGGTAGGTAGACAGCACCTTTTGTAAAAGTTTGACAATTCATACGATTACCCAGTAGAACATTAACCCAAACATCTTCACACCCACTCTCGAAGGTATAGGCTCTGTAACATCTATGCTTCTTGTGAATAGCCACTAGGACCCCTCCTCCATCCAACTTACCCAAATTATTACGACTTAAATCCCGGTCTCGTCTAAAAACTAAGTATCTATCATCAATAAATTCTCCTGTAAGTCAGTCTATCACGGGCTAGTGTTCACTACCTAATTCCCGTGGCTTTTATTCATATTTTTAAACACTTAATGTACCACAAAGGAAATTACAAATTTTCAGAAATAATTTAAAATATTTATGTATAGAGGCGACCTTATCTCATAAAGAGATTTCTTCCAATTAACCTTTGAAAATCTGAGAGGAAAGTTGGTTTGGGGTGGCACTAAAAATTTGTTATTTTCTGCCGTAAAAAAACGCAGTTTAACGATTGAAATTATGCATACAACGGAACTCTCTGTGGTCATAAATGACACATGAAATCAAATACTGTCGTAACTCAAAAATGTGGAATTGAGAAAACACAAAAATTTTAAAAAAGTATTGAACGTAAGAACTTATTATGTATAAATAAAAATAGTCGCATTGTTCGCAATAAAATCTATTTTTAAAATATATTTTTTCATTTTCAAATTGTGTTTTCTAAATTCCACAATTTTCAGTTACGACTAGGGCTTGCAAACCGGTTACTCGGTTAACTGAAAAAAACCGAGTAACCGTCTATTTTGGAACCAGGTTTTCAGCTAAGGAAAATCGGGGATTTTATTATTTTTAGATAGCTTATATTATCATCGTATCGTGATTAATAATAATAAATAAATGCTAACTAAATGCCAGGTCTTGGGGCAGCTGACTAGAGCGCAGCCACAGGGTCCGCAAGATGGGTGCAAGTAACTTTTGGGTAACGAAGGGTGAGTGAGGTGCGCATGCGCGAGCAGTATAGAAACAACGGCTTTTAAAAAATCTTTGTGGTTTGGTGCCCAGACTTAGTCGCTACATTCACTGAATGTTTAGCAAGCTAAAATTTGGTTTTAGCGAGAAACACATTTAGAGACAAAATTTTCTTGACCCACAGGCTATTTCAGAAATAAAAACAGGACTTGTAAATCAAATTTATTAATAATTATACTCGTATGTCCGATTTTTAAGCCTAACACTAGAGGGTGCACGCAAGGAGTCTCCCCGCACGACACATACCATTCCTTGCCTTGTACATCAGCGAGTACCTTACGTCGATGTGCAAATAAGAAGAAAGAGAAGAAGAGAGAGAGAGAGAGAGAGAAGAAGAGAAGAGAAGAGAAGAACGAGAACGAGAACGGGAACGGGACCGTTCCGGAGTCATCTGGAGAAGGTGAAGCTCGGAGTGCTCAATAGAGCGAAGCAGTACTTCTCTCCAGGTCACCGACTTTTGTTATATAAAACACAAGTACGGCCTCATATGGAGTATTGGCAGGAGCTCCCAAATACCAGCTTGATCCACTTGACTCTATCCAACGTAGGGCTGTTCGTATTATCGATGATCCCAAACCCACAGACAGTATGGAGCCCCTTAGCTTACGGAGAGACGTTGGTTCTCTGTGTGTGTTCTACCGTCTTTATAAAGGGGAGTGCTCTGAGGAAATTTTCGAACTGGTGCCACCGTCTCGTTTCTACCATCGCACCTCCCGCCAGACGAGTAGAGTCCATACCCACATCTTAGATGTCTGGCATTGTAAGACCACACAGGCATCTCGTTCGTTCCTTCCTCGAACCTGTAAGGTGTGGAATGATCTTCCTCCTTAAGTGTTCCCTTTGCGCTATGTCATGGGGTTCTTCAAAAAGCGTGTTACAGGGCTCTCAAAGGCTGGGCTGGCAACGCATAGGCAGCACATCTGATGTTGCAAATGTCCATGGGCGACGATGACCACCTCCCATCAAGTGGCTCGTCGGCTCGTTTGCCACCTCTCCTCTCCTTCTCTTTACATAAAAAAAAACGGGATTTGCTCAGCTATTACCTACAGGCTGATAAATTTTCAGCCTGCAGCGCTGGTTTTCAGCGAGCCCGATATGAGTGAAGCTCGGACTCGAGCACAAACAAAACAAATACATGAATAACATGTGCGTGAAACTTGGTATATACAAAAATATTTACACTAAATATATAAAACGAATACATAGATAAATAAAACAGCATAAGTGTAAACTAATCATTGAATATATAACCAGAAATAGAGACGAATAAGGGCCATATATTCCTGGTAACACATTAGCGATACAGCTCTTATAAATATCAAGTCTCTCGTTATCACTGAAATACAGACAGGCCAACTACTGACCTGTGTGTACGTCTCCGTATATTCCAAAAAATATTCTGTATTTATTGTAATAACGATAATATCTCTAACAATGCCGTGCTGTTATATTCGGTGGTGTAGGAAAAATAGCAAAACATCTAATTACAAAACAAACGGAATCACATTTCATCGGCAATTACATATTAAATAGGTAATTTTGCAATTTTCATCCATTCTAGCAAAGCTCAAGTTAACTGGTTAATTTGAAGTGAAACAGTTGACGACACCCATTGACGACACCCGTCAAATGTTTCGAACTCGGGCTAGCCAATCGGAGCGCAGTTGTCACAGTAATGATATGGCAGAATAGTTTTCAAACAAATTAAATGACATTTCGTCTCTATTTCTGGTTATATACTCGATGAAACTAATTTAATTACTTAATTAATAAGTATATACATATGTTATATGAAGATGTAATTAATATTATGTGCAGTAAGTAATAAATAATCTGTGAGAAATAAATAAGCATTTCGAACCTGTCATGTTATTTAAACACGTCGATCGTTTGTCATCTTTCATCTATTTAGCGCTAGATATTTACATTGCATATATTCTCAATATAATGTCGATAAGAAAACAAAAATAAATAAACAAAATGTCGTAATTAGCAATAAAAGGTAAGGAACTTTCAACAGTATGCCAACACGGTAAAGTTTAATTTAAATTACAGTCCAGAATCCGCCACATCTTTTCAAATTAAAGTTACGCCAATCAATAACAAGTATAGATTCGTTTTTGTTCTTTTATTCCTCGCCAAGACTGGATCGAGCGGCCGCGTAGGAAAAAAACAGATTTTTGTTTTTACTATTAATTTTCAATTTACGGTCAAGAATATAATAATAATAGTGACTCAATCTTATGAAGGGCTCAATGATAAAACGGAAAGTTTGCAAAACCTTGCACTCGGACGATGGGCCTACACTTCGAGTCTGGAACCAGTGAGGTAAGCGATTATTATCAGGGTATGCTCTTTTGGTTATCCAAAAGGTGTACCTTGTACTTAAACCTAAAGGTGTTCACTGATTTCAGACTTCGAAGCGGTAGCGGCAAGTCCTTCCAGCACTTCGATGAAGCTACCACGAAACGCATTGGGGCGATGTTGGGGGACTGCGAGCGACCAGGCCGAGTCCCGTGTGAACCGGTTCTTCACGTCGCGGGATCAGATCAGTTTTTCGGCCAGATAAGATGGACTGTTACGTTTTATTATTCCGAATAATAATGTCGCCAAATGTAGGTGTCTTCGAATTTTTTATTTTTAAAATATTTGCATCATTTATGTAGGATGTAACGTGAGTGTGTGGTGGTATAGTGAAACAAAAGCGGGCGCAAGCGTTCTGTACTCGTTGGACTAGTTGTTCTGAATGGGCTAGGAGCCGCGGCCCACATACTACATCAATATAATTAATACAAACAAATACTTTCACCACGATGGCAAGCATCATAGTATTTGTCATCGACACATAAGAGAAGAAAGCCTAACGATGGTATCACTACATAGAATCAGACTTTCAGTAGCAGTAGAGCTCCTGGTGGAAGAGTTCGTCCAGGGAAGTGCTGCCACCTTACCAATTTCTGCCACCAAGCAGTAATGTCACATTACTGTGTTCCGGTTTTGAAAGATAAGGATGCTGGGAAATTACAGATACATCGGACTTGTCAACTTACTGTTCTTTGCGATTTAAAGACCTGAGAGGCACTGCAACTGATATGGACAGGAGCGTAGCTTACTGTCCCGTCACTTGATATTATAAAAAAGACTGAAAAAGAGGAAGTTTAATTGCTTGTCTCTAAATATGCGTATTTATTCTAGAATATTAATGTTGTTGATTTGTTTTTTATTGTAATTCGGGAAGTTGATTGACCTCGTTGAAGCCATGAATTCCATAAATAATAAAAATAATCTATAAAACACAGATTTGTTGTTGTTTTGGTTTTTTGTCACTTAAAGAATTATTTGAGCAACAACAGAAAAATACCTATCCGAAAAAACCGAGTAACCGAAAATTAAAAACCAAAATAATCGGTTTACAAAATCACTCGGTTTTTGACCTGCCCTAGTTACGACAGTATTTTGTTTCATGTACTAAAATAAGAAATCACCACGAAATACGAATTATTTTGCTAACGACGCGACCTTAGAGCGTAAACGTTTAAATAATGCGATCTGTTTAGTGAACGCTTTGTCATAATCCACGCTTTCTATTGCCTTTCGGCAGTTTCAATTTTCATTATTCATCCATTATTCAATTTTTTTTTTTTCAAATTTTATTTATTTGGGTAATTGCAAAAATATTGTACATGCTCTGTAGTTGTTATGTTTAAGACTTTTACATGCGTGGGCAATTTGGTTTTGGTCAAATTTCAGCATAAAGTAGTCTAGGCAGCTACCATTTCCGGTTAGAAGAGAGTGACCCTGGTGGAGTATACCATACATGTACGCAGCAAATTTAAATAAATACTCCTGTGACTACTTTCGCTTGACCTTTCGTTAAGTTTAGGAATGAGATTTATATCTCCCGTTGTTTTTATGATATTACGATGAGCCATAATGGTTTCAAAGTAGATGCTGAGAAAATCAATAAAATGATTGATATTTACTTTTAATTTTGACGGTTAGTGCTAAATACCCAGAAAAATAAAGATTTATTTAGATTTCTGTGAGTTGATATTATTTTTCTGGGTATTTAGCGCTTACCGTCACATGTAAATATCACACTAAGCTAAATAAATAGGCAATAGAAGTCGCATACCTACGGTAACATTGTCGTTGGACAGATGACACCAGTGTGCGAGATGTCATTCAGTATTGCTCAAACCAATGCGAAACAATGTGTTAAATGGTATAATGCAGCATATCTAATTGCGGAAACTCTTCCACAAGCTGTCATTACCCCAATAATGGAATTACATTTCACCGGTAAATTTATTTTAAAGCTGTTTTTATTAAAATGAAATTATTCAGTATAAGAATCAGCGTACTCGTGTTGTGGTCAATGTGAAGACCTTTGTTTTGCTATATTATCGATATAAATGTTTTGTGCGCACAACAAATAATGTATGTTTGTCTTAACTACCATTGTTATAATAACGCACAAAACATTTAAGTCGGTAATTTATCTACATGTAATATGTGTTTAAATAATAAAACATTTTAAAAAAAACACGTCAATCTAAAAAATAAGTGTCAAAGTTGAAGTGAATTACATCATTTCCGTTTCAAACGTATTTTTAATTTAATCACAGGGAAATGTACGTAAATAATGTTTTGTATATAATATGTCGACGTAAAAACAACTTAATATCCAATATATTAAAGACAACAGGCGAAATGAACTGGTTTCTTATAATCTATAGTTGAATTTGTTCAGTACATTTTAATGAAAATAACTTGATCCCTCCACAGTGAGTCAACTACATTCATTGTGATAATACTCTAAAATCCTAAATATATTTTTGAGGACCCTACTAAAAAATATTTAATTATACGAAAGAGCTCTTCATTAAAATTTTAAATTTTTAAAGTTTCAAAAGTAATTAATAAACGTCGCTGCACATCATGACAGATTGACAACTTTCGTAACTAAGATAATTTATTTGTTACTTTATCGATAATGAATGTAACATCACATCGTTGATAAATATTTGAGTAATCCACGCGTGATTCAAACTTGAAAAACACTAGCGCTTGAGTAGAGTACCTATCTGCCGTCCTAATGGAAAGAGCAGTAACTAGCATTTTTGTCGAAATTGAGTTAAATACATAATCGTTAACACCAAAACAAGATCTATATTTGGCTCTAACTCACGTATCAAAATTCCCATGGGAACCCTGTAATACAGGAAGTGAAACTGCAGTAACTTAGTACAATATATACGAGTATTATACATTCAAATATTTCTCCCGGCCCGAGAATCGAACCCGGGGACATCTGCGTGGCAGTCCGGTATGGTAACCGTTCGGCCAAGGAGGCAGTTAATAGTATAGTATTCAGACAGAGTAACTTTTATTATTTTTTTGTTTTAAATTAATTTAGTTCATCGCCTTGCAGTTGGAGATTCATGTCGTTGAACAATTTATACAAGTCTGTCATGTAAGCTATAATAAACAAGTTGACTATTTGGTATTCTTTGATGTAATAAGCTTGTTGCGCATTTCTGTTTCTTTAGTTTCCAAGAACTCTATCACAGAGTCAAACAGGTTGTAAAATCGAGTCAGACAATTGCCTCTTGATAGCCAACGAACTTCAGTATGAAACAATAAACGGTTGAAATCTTCGTCATTAGTAACACAAAGCTGATGAAATAATCTATCATTCAAAGAGCTGTTACCGATTCTATTGACTGCTTTGATGACATATTGCAGTGATTGAAATAGTCGTTCACTTAAATTTCTAGCAAGCAAATGTTGTCTATGTACAGCAAGGACATCTGGAATTTTAATTTAATAACATTCTGGAATATAATTAAAGGAGTTCATCGTAAAGAGTTCTTCCTTTTCCATGAAATCGGCCAACCTTTTGCCTCTGGAGTTTCGCTCCCCATAACCAAATTGCCCCACTCTCGGCTCATCAACTATTCGACTGCCCAGTTTGGCGTTGAAGTCTCCCATGACAACATTGAAGTGTGTTTGGAAGGTATGCATGGCTTAACTTATGTCCTCATACATAGCCTCTACCTCCTCATCTGGATGTGTCGAGGTCGGTGCGTACACCTGTATGACCTTCAGCGAGTAGCTCTTGGATACTCTGAGTATAAGGTATGCAACCCTGCTCGACACACTCCCGATGGATGTAATGTTGCCAATAAGGGATTTGTGGACGATAAAACCGACACCACCCTGGGACTGCTGGTTACCTTCCCTGAAGTAGAACAAGGTGACGGATTTTAGGGCTATCGTGTCCTCCCCCTCTCTACGGACTTCCAACAGTCCCACGATATCCCAGTGTAACTTGTTCAGCTCCTCTTCCAATGTGCGTGCATTGTACGTTGCCAGGACCAGGGTCGTTCGACGGTCGAATCCCACCCGGAGATTAGAACCCCTGGTGCCAGAGCTTCCACGACGTCCGTCAGCGCCTCGGTTGCTACTGACGCCGCCGGGCACTTGGGGATACTTTTCTGCGCTATACATTGGGGGGTGTTAGACCATTTCCCCGCCACCTTGGTCCAATGCGTGTTGGCAGGTCGCCAGAGCCTCATTGGTAGGAGCAGGGTGTACCGCATGCAGGTGAGGCTGGCTATTGATCGCCGTATATACCGTAATAAGTTTGGGAACCCCTGTAATATATATATAATAATGTTCATTCATGTTTCAACCAGCCATATTGCTTGTAACCTTTTTACGAAATAAACATCGCGTATTTTTATTTAACGAAAAATAATTTGCTATGTGCTATCATATAAAAAATAAACAAAATATTGAAGAGATATACGTTAATAAATAAGTTCAACCTAACTTTAAATCATTACAAATCAATATTAAGACAATAAAACTGAAAATAATATTGTTTCCATTGCATCCGTGTAACTATTTTAAGATTGCTAAATTTGACATAAGAGTAATATTACTTTATGTTAAAGTCGCGTCATAGTGCGAACTGAGTGAATGAATAGTCACAAAGCTGCCAATAAAACATCATAGTTTTAATAATACAATAAGCTTACTTTAAGCGCGTTATGGTACGAAAAGTTAATGTAAGGTTAAAGTAATATTGTTTTAAGGGGTTGTGGTAGGCCCCCAGATCATTATTCATGGGCATATCAAAATAGCCCTGTACCCGTTACATTTACGGAATTTACCATAAATATGTCAGAGAAGACTAGGCAGAAATGCTCTATGAAATCTATGGTTTAGTAATACTAATTAGTAATGAATGATCACTCAGATCATTCGAATACGAAAATTAGTAGGTTACTAATTTGTCATTCGAATGACAGAATCAGTAATTACTAACGAGCCTAATATCGAAATCATTCGCAATCGCGCAACGCTGTGTCATAGCGCCACCTGTGAGATGAGATCTTAAGAACATTTCTTCACTTATCCAGATACCTTTACAGCTACCAAAAAACTGAGAGAAGTTTTATTTGCATATTAACTGCACTATTTATTTTTATTGAATATCATAATGTTTTTACTACCATGATATTCGTGTATATTTTTGTCAAAACACTCCACTAGTTTGTTATTATTGATCTATGCGCCTTTTTTTGTACATAAGTAAGACCATTATTATTGATGCAAAGCTCTAAAAAACACAAAGAAAACTTCATCGACAATATAATTATATTCATTAAAAATACACCTTGTTGTTATTTATAAAATATTTCCAAAATAGCTTTGTTTGGGTAAATATGTACCAACCTGTCACACAAACATTTACAGTAATATGAAGTTTAAAATCTCATTTCGTATACATGATCACTTCCATAGCATCCTAAATATGATGTGGGTTATAATGGACATTACACGTATTAACTTGCCTATGGCATATGGCTACTAAATGGTTACTTTGTTAATTAATGTGCCTACAATATAATTTGCGTTAAAGTGTTTATTATATAATACATTTCATTGGACAAATCATACCTTGACTACCTTATCGGAGTATGAAGTTTCTGCTTTTAATGCATATCAAAACTTTGCAAACAGGCAAATCTGTAACAAACGCTTAGAGAAATTCGTGTTCTTCTGACTCAAACCTTACGGTAAAACAAACACGGGTTCGAATCGAAGGATTTTTTCTTGGCGTACGATCGTTGGTATTAATAATTATTACACATAGTGCAAAATAAAATTATAAGAAAACTTTTCCATTATCTAATCCCAGCCATAATCTTATACCATACATACACGAAATTAATGACTTTTCCCAAATGTATAAATTATGACACCTGCATATTGATTAGGAAAATTTTAAATAAAAATGTTCACTCGCAAATAAATTTTACAAAAAAAGCTACATATTCAAAAACGTATAACCAGGCGTGCTATTTGCTATTTGCAAATACCATAATGTACGAAAGAGCTCAAATATATAACAAATTACTAAAAAATATTAAGGAAATACAGTCATTTCAAAAAAAGAAATTAAAATTCCACATTATGAGGAATTCTCACGGTTTTTGTTTTTATTTTCTCTTGCTATTAAAGTGTCACGATGGCAATTGATAACTATAGTTTTTAACTGCCTCTGTAGTCGAACGGTTGCCATGCCGGACTGCCACGCAGAGGTCCCAGGTTCGATTCCCGGGTCGGGAGAAATATTGCTATGGCCTACATTTATTTATCTCGTGAGTTTGGGTGTAATTTGTAGTTGTCTATGTGTGTGTCTACGGCACCCGCGACACAGGATTTCCCTAATGCGGGCCCATTGAGTGTGTACGTGTGTGTGTTACATGCAATAACTGATTTGGGCCTTGTTCTTGCATATTATACTTTTGAATATTGTGCCGTACCTACAATATTCAAAACATGTACACTCTTCTATGATTTCTTGTATACCTCACTAGGTGAATTTGTAGCCTTTTGAGAAATAAATGTCTTAAATCATAATATAAATCACAAGTAAATAATGGTATTAAACATGGTGAGTCATGAGTTATCAGATCTTCAAATAGTCGTATCTTTTTTGTACATACCAATTGACGGGATGAACATGATCCATGACAGTTACAGTGCCACTCAAAATTTTAAATCGCAAAGATCTGCGGGGTACTGTCACTGCCGTCACCCTGAGACATAAGTAGACAAGTCCCATTGTGTTTGTAATTTCACCAGTACCCTTACCCTTTAAATTCGGAACGAAGTAATGTGAGCATTACTGCTTAACCGGAGAAACAACTAAGCTCTACTTCTGCTAAAATTACCAATTTTTCAAGCGACGTCAAAAAAGCATGCTGCGTTTTCGCCTGAACTGCGAAGGCTTATACGTTGTACAAATTTATTTTAGGAAGTAAAAGCAATTCAAAATACTTTCATATAAAATACACAGCTTATTTTTTCATTATGTAGCTTTTATTCAGACCATGCATCACAGATATAAATAAAAAAGAAAATTGTGCGATACCCTGGATGGGCACCGCGCCAGAGGCTGTGATAAAAGTTAAAAAGCATAGAGATGCATTTTTGGACCCTGTTAAAAAGTTGTTTAAAGTGCATTTGAGGATGAAATTGTGAAGTCAACAAACAATAACAATAAATAAGAATTCACATTTTTGTAAATTTGTGGTTGAATTTATGATTTTGTTTTAGTGGTTTTTATGCAAAGGGCACAATACTACACATGCAATTCCGAGCTCTCGTTAATACCACTATAAATAACTGAAACTGAAACCGTGTTTTAAGATTACCATATTTCTCACAAGTTCAAGAGTACAAGCACTAGGTAACCCGAGATATGTACATTGATTGATTGTACAAACATTTGTATGCTTTTTTATATGCCTCGTACCACACTTTATAGAGCATGGTTTCTCATTTTATTATTGTAGTAGATGTACGAAGTCAAATTTATAATGAAGGTAGAATATCATTTATGTTTCGACCCTCTAACCCTTATAAATTACGAGTAACTAACTTGTACGTGTAGACCTACACGACCACTTGAACTTTGAAGTCATTATTTATTGTACGGTTATTCTCATGTAAGCCTTCGATAAGCAATGGCCGGGAATTTGAAAATTCTAAAGTAGATGGCACTGACGAACTTTCAGGGAGTAACAACCATAAATTTTTGTTTTGCTGGACAATAACGTCGCTACAGCAAAAAAAGTCGTCAAAAACCAAAAATAAAGGTCTTGCAATAAGCACATAGAAAAATTCGTAAGATCCACTAGTTTGTTTCGTACCTTAGTTGATATAGCGTCATGCACGGTTTGCTGGAAAACGTTGGTTCGAATCCTGCCTGATCGAATGTTTTTTTTTCTAAGTGTTCGATCTTTGTATTATATTTATTATTAGCAATTTCACAAAAATAATTAATATTATGATGGTTAAACATCGTAACATTCAATAGCTTAAAAATTCCAATTGTGAAAGGGACATCTCTACCAGCTGCTGGTAGCTGTAAAGGTACCTGACTGAGTGAATAAATTAATTTTCCACAGTTGGAGCTACGGCAAGAAAGTCGATAAAAACCAAAAACAAAGATCTGCAACAACCACACTGAAAAATTCGTAAGGTCTGCTAGTTCGTTCCGTGGCTCATTAGGCATAGCGTCTGTCACGGTTTGCTGGAAGACGTAATGAATTTTTCTTTGTGTTCTCTCTTTGTATTAATAATTATAAAAATGCATAAATTGATTTAGAATCTTATTTTTTCTTAGCCGTGGTTTCTTTTAACTCCTGCTTACAATAATTATAACATTAACTAACTCTTTTGATAAAATTGTAAACAAAAAATTACGAAAAATAGCTATGGACTTTGTTAACTAGCGATGACACCAGGAAAATGTGCGAAAATCCCTGTCATTTCAAATATCTATTTTCTATAATAACAATACTTCAAAATTAATCTTTTAAGCCATGGGAGAGGCGAAACTCTAAAATAGATATCCAAGATATAAATAATACTTACCCTTGGATATTCATAATCGGTCCACAATTAACAGTGAATACACTGGCATGCCTATAAAATTCATCAGATTCAGACTTGTAGAATGGGACCACCACGAGAGTGCATCCTTTGAAACCAGAAAGAATTTTCAAAAGCGGTTCACAATTGACGAAGAAATCGGAAAACGTACGTACAGCCGAACGTAAAACCTCCTCCTTTGAAGTTGGTTAAAAATTCAAAAAGCCATGATAATCAATCGTACGCCGTCACTTTAGCATGCAATAGTTAGATAGTGTGTTGCCAATTCAGATGTAACTATTTCTATCATCACCCTTTAAAGTGTGCCAAAGAATTCCCCATATAGGTAATAATAATAATAATAGCTTGACTTGCCGGCAACCCTTGGACACAAAATTTTAAAGTCCGTGATAATCCGAACGACATCAATCGTACACCGCCACCTTAGCATACAATATTCAGGCAGTGTGTTGCCAATTCAGCCCACACTACCCCAATCATCACCCATTAAGGTGTAACAAAGAATACCCATAATAACCAAAAATGTAATGTTGTCGTTTCTGTTTTTTTCTTCAACAAGCGTTATTCTCAGTCATCTGCTCCTTACCTCAAATTATTAGGTTTTAAACATTGACTTTCAAAGAAATGGACGACGGGTCTAATACAAAAACCACGAAAAAAATGTCCCAAGTCAACCTATTCGAAATTTAAATTGTTATGTCATCGCAGTATCGCGCTGTCCGTAGAACAAATGAAGACTAAAGCGGAGTGTCGCGCTCTGTATACGATTTTAGCGCCTTACAAGTGCGGACACTTTTTAGCGCGGACCCGACGTCCATATAATTGTAAGTCAATGGTTTTAAAAAAAACCTTCTACATAACCTTATGAAAAGCTATAATTTTAAATACATACCGAATGTCAGAAACATGCAGATGGAAGACGACGAAGGGCTCTTATTACACCCCCTCCACATGGATACATACCATATTACAGTTACATAATTTCGATCCGTAAGTGTGATTAAAAGATAGAACCTGAAAAGCAGCATCTTGTGCTGAGGTGCCTTCCTTTTCATTAACACTTAATTTTAGATTCCACTACATTTCACTGTACCTTTGTTGTTCTAAATGTGCTTATAAATTATTTTATACATTAATTATATATTAATTTATATATTATTATTAAAACCAGCCCAAAGGTTACAAAACACCTAATAGTATAATAATAACTAGAAAATCGACTTACTATTTTTTTAATGTAAATTTTACGCACAAACACGGATCTTTAATTAATTTACGACGTTGTATTAATCAAAAGGGATAAACAAAAGTCCAACTTTCGTAACTGAAGCGCTTTGTAGCAATTAAATAACAATTAATTGCTTTCAAAATTCGTAACCTTCAACATTTAAATAGTTAGTACACGCCAGACATCAAGCTACACATTGACGTATCTTGTTCCATTACACTGAAGGCGATTTTCGAACAAAAATGTATTGTCTAATGTGGTGTTGTCCGTACAATAAATAAATTAATTTTAAATTATATATAACATACCAGCAAATAATAATTGAGGTACGCAGTATTCATACTAGAGATCCGAGTTCCGCTCTCAAATACGACTATTGGCGTCAGTTTTACGAGCCGACTCATGCGCAGTGATGTAAACAATTATTGTACTAAAAGAACAAAGAAAACGGTTTCGCACATTTAAACATTCCCAAACATCGTCGGGGAATGTCTGAAGGTAATTAATGTTATTACGTGTAAATTTTTATTGAAGCTACAATGTTTAGAGTAAATACATTTCATTATGTAAATACACAGTCTGTTACAACAACTGAAATATCTTAAAACATATTACCACCAAATGGTGACGTTTCCATTTAACTCTTGTAACGAGGTCGGCGAGAAGGGGTTCGCAGAATGACGAATTGAGACGCTGAATTGTATTTTCTAAGTGGTTATATTTCTACAATCCTGGCAGTAGTAAGGAACCAACACTGTGTCGCATGTAAAGATTGACAAAACTGTTTATAAATCTTAAACGTTAAAACGTACTTTTTAAATAAGCGTGCTTATAAAAGGACTAGGGATTCACATTACGATTCGATTTTTATGAAGAGTCTAGATTTTATTTTGATACATTCGATCTAGCGATTTTTTGTATCGATTCATTTTAATGCGATTTTTAAATTTCAACATTAAAGCGAATCGACTCGTCAAGATTGTATTCATAATTTAAACAAAACAGTTTCTTTCTGAACCCCTATTGAAACGTAAAGCTAATACCATTTTATATTGGCTTGCAAGAAAAGTAGTTTGGCAACATCTAAGTACATTAAGTGTACATTTTTTTGCAATTTTCGCTACTTCTGTGCCATCTGAACGTCTTTTCTCACTGGCTAATATCACTCTAAATGAAAGTCGTAACCGACTGAACCAAAAAGCTGTCAAAATTATTATTTATTTTATCGAAATTATATTAAAACGATTTTTATGAGATCGATTCGATTGATGCCGTCTTGGCACTGTCCGATCATACATACGCATACGATCCGATCTGTGGATCGATTCAGAGGAGTAGGAATTATGATCCATTACGATAGAAAAACCCGATTCGAAGCAAAAAAGTCGTGCATCCCTAAAAAGGATCCTGCTTAAAGGATGGAAAAAAATAAAGGAAAGGAGCTGCTATACCTACTGAATGAATGTGCGTATCTAAACAAAAATTGTACAAACTACAAATGGCGGTTTTCTTTAGTGTTGTACCATAATCATCGATAAGTCAACATCGATATGCAAATGTTTGGCTTGAATGTTGAAACTGTTTTTTTATGTTTGTGATTTGTATCGTTTACTGTAATGAAAGTATGTTTAAAACGTTTAAAGTAAATCAACTTTCCATTTGGGAATGTTTTATGTGATATAGGAATGTCATATGAGAGTTTGAATTTTAATTTTGCATTTATAAATGCTCACTTGTTACGAAAAGTGAATTTACAGAAAAAAATGTAATTTGAGAGTATATTAAAAAAAGAGAGAATTTTGTAATACAAATCTCTATACATTTCCAACTTCAAAATAGATATTAGAAATATTTTTTTAATAAGTTAATCATAAAATCAATAATAATATTAATAATATGTTTATTTAGTAGTTAGAAGACATAACAAGAGACAGTGTCAGTACAAACATGTTTCGTATTATTATTAGTATATTGTAGTAGTCAATTGACATTATACAATGTCAATTGACTACTACAATAATAAAAATGTCACAAGAAATGGTCACAAGTTACAAATTAAACTTGCCAAGAATTATTAAAATCAAGATAAACTTGTATATCTTATTTTCTGTGAAATATTTCGTTTATGTCATAAAAAATATTTTCATTTAACTACTTACATAACTTCGTTTTAAACAAACATGAGTCTAATAATTTAATCTCGAGTGATGTTTTATTATACATGTCAACACAAATTTTTAATCTACTTTTGCTGTTTTTTTTAAAGTTTTTATAGAATGATGTTTGACCACCATGATATTCAATTATTTTTCTGAAATTACTCCAATAGTTTATTATAACAAATTATTAAAAGTTCGAACACTTAGAGAAAATTCATTCCATCCCGCTGGATTCGAATCAACGTCTTCCAACAAACCGTGCCAAATGATGTGCCAATTAAGCCACGGAACTGACCAGCGGACTTGACGAATTTTTCGATGTGATTGTTGCAGATATTTGGTTTTGGTTTTTGACACTTTTTTTGCCGTACCGCCATATGTGAGAAATCTATTTTGCACATATGACGCTACGATTTCTCAGTGAGAAATCTATCACTCGTGGAGTGAGGAATTAGGCATCGTTTTAAGGAATTGCATAGAATAGTAATGAGTCTTGTTTAATCTAAATTAAAATATAAAATTATTTACCAATAAATCTAATGATGGAATTGCATTATAAGCGTGCTTATGTGCTTATGTTAACAAGCATACTTTTTAAATGGTTTTCTTTTAAACGCCCATCTCTACAGCGGTGTTAGGACCGAAACGTCTCAAAAGCTAGAGAACCGTTCAGTGCCAGATATTGATAGCATTGATCGTAAACCACGTGGGTATCTTTGTACTCTTGAACAAATTGGTAGTTTTAAAATGCAACTAATGCCATCTAGCGGTGCGCGATGGAACTAAATGAAGTAGCACTTACAATTGTTACACTCTTAACTATCATGAATATTTTGTATACCGAAACTAAACTGTTATTATGAATCTCTATTAACGAACGAAATTATTTTCATGATATACACATAGGCAATACAAGAATTATAGTAAATTATACATACCTACACAAAATCACCATACTTCGAATAAATAATATTTATAATGGATCATCAATATCATCATATGAGCCAGAAGAAATTACTGTTGAACATAGGTCTAAGATATGCTAAAAAATATTCTTTCGAGTTAATATTATTATTTTTTTATGAAACCAAGGGACGGGACAAACAAGTAGTGGGCCTGATGATAAGCGACACGCCTGTTCATAACAAGTGCCACTAAGAGGTTTACACCGCAATGATCGGAGGGGCACCGCCATTGCGCCTGTCACCTTGAGACATAAATTAACAAGTCTCATGTGCCTGTAATTCACCAGCAACCCTACCCTTCAAAACCGGAACGCAGTAATGCTCACATTACTACTTGGCAGCAGTAATAGGCAAGGTGGCAATACTTCCCTGACGAACACTTTCACAAGGAGATCTACTGCTACTAAAATAAAATGGTATACATATTTTAATCGAGACGATAGTAACTGTCACACATCAATTCCCATAAGGCAGTCATTCGTAAGAAATTATAATAAATGTGACGTTCCAGGAAATTCCCCTAGAATATTTCAAGGAGAATATTACTAGGTTATTTCTTGTAAAAAAATTATTTCTTGAAGATATTCAATATAATTTTGCTCCAACGTTGAATTGAATGAATTGAATTAAAAACCACTCGATTTCGAATTTGCTTCACAATTTAAGAATAATAAGTCCCTGAGTTCTGCCGACTGTATCGTGGCCGAGAAATTCCAACCTCTGGATAAAATGGAAGAAACGAGACCAAAAAAAATAGATCTCCAAAATAGTACCTAATTCGTGTGGCGCACTATAAGTTTCCGGAATGAGTAAGAAAAAAATACTATAAATGGTCAGAAATGAATTTATTGTTTCTCAAAATAATCTCCGTTAGCTTGAATGCACTTTTTCATACGAATAAACCAATTTTGAAAACATTTATGCTAGTCCTCCGTGACAGTCTCTGAAACATACTTTTTCATACCCTTCGATATGGCGTTTACGGTTATTTTTACGGAGTTTGTCAATAACTTCCGGCAAACAAATGGTCGTGTACCAATCACTATTCACGTTACAACGATTCTCCAAAGCAACGGTAGCTACGTGTCTAGTTTTATTAAAATTAAAAAAGAATCAATCATCCGCTTAGATGCACTTTGCACGCGCGCCACTTTGGTTGGTTTCGGCTCATCTTGAAAGACCCTTACGCTCGATTGCTGCTTTGTTTTGGGATCGTAACTATAAATCCATGTTTTGTCACCTGTTACTATGTCGCACACCAAATTTGACGCCCCTTCGTGAATCTGGTAAGCATGGCATTGCACCAAGTGGCGCGATCCGTTTTTTGAGCCTCAGTCAACTTTTGTGGAATCCACCGAGAGCACAGCTTTTGGATACAAGCAACCGGCAAGTAGAAGCGAATATTCTATATATTATTATATAATTATCTATATTACTTTTGTTCTATCCGTTGACGTCACTACCATCAAAATTCTTGAATTGCGAGGTCGTTCCCATTAATCACAAAAAACCTTCATTTTATTAAATTTCACGGTGATTACTTTTAAAATTATATAAATATGTAAATATCTTTCCTTCATATCATTTTGTTTGTTACAGTCTTCATTTTCCTCTTTTATTGTCTTACAATAAATCTTGTGGACCGAGTCTTCTGCGTTCTCATTTCGCTAAGGCTGGGCTATAGAGATAGGAGATATTACGTCATAAATATGTTGGACATTTGACTTAACTTGTACAGAAACAAATCATCAGAATATTCTAGAACTCTGGCCGCATCCTTTTTTTATAAAAAAAATAAGTGCGCATTTCACCTCCGTCACACACTACGCCCTTCCATATTCATCGTGATAAAGTATATCTCGAAGATTACACCTGATGCATTTTTAATAATTATAACAGTAATAATGTGCCAGACAACCGTACTATGTTACTACAGCAACGGAATTCACCCCGAACACCCAGGCCGATTCAAATTTAGAAAAATTATTCTCCCAAATTGATCTTAATGGGAATCGATCTCCAATCTTCTACTCGAGTCTAGGTGCAAACCGTTAATTCATCGAGGTCGTCTTTGGTGAACTGAATTACGATGTAATTAAATTAACATCTTGATAATAAAATAGGAGAAATTTAGGGACCATTACCGAATAACATTTTCGTTGAAGGACAATCGTTCATCATTGTCATAAGCTACACTAATATTTAAAATGTTTAAACATTGACTTACAAATAAATGCGTCGGGTCCGCGTTAAAAAGTGTCCGAACTTACAGGGCGTTAAAATCGTATACAGAGCGTCAATCACGCTTTAGTCTTCGTTTGTTCGACTGACAGCACGCTTGTCAATGATGCCGTATTGTGTAGTAAAACCTTGTAAAAGTTACTCAACTAAAGTGAAAAAACAATATGGTATATCATATTTTCAGTAAGTAATACATTGTGTTATCATAGTTATCATTTAAAACTGTTATTTTATGCACTAGTATATATAGTATTTAATTTATATTTAAATTAATCGTAAATATAATTTACAAAAGCAATCAAAATAATCAAATAGCTAACTGTCTCCTTCCGACTCATTGCTTGCGTAAAAGACTGAACGAGACCCATCACGTCAATTTCAATTGTTTGAAACACAAGCGTTTGAAATATTTAGAACAAAGATTTCATAGAGTCGCTTTGATGCTAATGTTATTATTAAAATATTTTTTAATACATATTAGTAATACTTTCAAATGTTCTTGTACTCTTTCTACGGCTCGGGGTTACGAATCTGAAGACCGAAAATACATTTGCGCGAAATAACGTTTGCATGAATTTCCATAATCCCGAAAGTATTTTTTAAGGTTTTTCGGGAGAAAAGCCTTAAAAAATACTCAGTAATTTCTCTCGTGAGTTTGGGTGTAATTTGTGGTTGTCTATATGTGTGTCCATGGCACCCGCGACATAGGGTTTCCCTAATGTGGGGCAATGGTGAGTGTGTGTGTTATTATAATTATTATTATTAATTAGTACCTAAGTGTTTCTCTTGCGCAATCAATATCGCGCATTTTTATTTTGTAATTATCTCACAACGGCAAATACCCTACTACCGTCATAGCCGTACTTTTTCATGCACGAGACACATTTGCAAGAACTATGAGCAGTATGGCTATGCCTGTTGATGGAATCAACCGTCGTCGGTGATAAACCGTAATAGTTATATTGAATCAATGTAAGCACTACGGACGGCATATAGAAAAGTGGTGACGTTTTTGAGCGCAGTATAATTTCAGTACTATGCACGAACGGGTTAAGAAAATGGTAAGAAAAGAAAGGAAACCAGAGCTGATGCAAGCTAAATAAAAGACCATAATATTAAAGCTTTGGTATATGATTACATCAATGAGTGAACTGTGCATAGAAAGGAGAGAATACAGAAATTTATCCAAAAACATAGCTTGAACTTAAGAAGAAAGTGACAAATATTAACAGAGAATATCTTACACTGCCATACATATTGCATTTCATTAAAAATCAAAAGTTGGATGAATGACAAAATATACCAACTTAAGAAAGAAAGAAGGTAATTGAAACAGACTGACAGTGCAAATTAAATAGGATTTTTTAAAAAGTTTAAGCAATTTGTAGCTTTCACATGCAAACAATGCATAATAATACAAATATTACAACCTTGATAGCCTAACGGTTTGCACTGTGGGCACTGGATGAGAAGTTCCCGGGTTCGATACCGGTAGGATCAATTCAACAAATTAACTTTTCTAAATGGTTCTGGTCTTGGTATTCTATTGTAAGACAATCACGTGGCCTGAAACTAAGGAACTCTGTACATACTCCCCATGAGTATCAGAGCAACAGAATCCCAGAGCAGAACCAATTTACAAAAGTTCATTTCCCAAATTGGTTCTACTGGGAATCGAACCTGGGATCAAGAACGATGGAATTTATTTCGGGGCATAACTCAGAACACCCAGGCCAAAAAACTTTCGAAAAGTTCACATTTAGTTTTATAGTTGATTGAGCTGATTTTGTACGGTTTTTAAAAAAAATCTCGAAAATTCTGGAATAACTCGAGAAATCGGATTCGAGAATTCTCGAAACTCAAGAAAAAAAGTCAGACACCCTAGCTCGTAATAAATGGCATGGTATAAAATTCAACATTTAC
This sequence comes from Hyposmocoma kahamanoa, assembly GCF_003589595.1. Taxonomy (NCBI): domain Eukaryota; kingdom Metazoa; phylum Arthropoda; class Insecta; order Lepidoptera; family Cosmopterigidae; genus Hyposmocoma; species Hyposmocoma kahamanoa. The sequence continues at coordinate 13,555,073 of NW_020653337.1, forward strand.
GTATAAAATTTATTTATAAATAATAATGGCTACTCCATTATACCTGTGTTCAAGTAGTTTTCACTAGAAGCTACATATGGTGCATTTTGGTAAGTTTCCAGTAGAAGCTGAATATGGTGCTATTTGCGCCTTTCAATTGTTGCAAGCAAAATTAGGCAGTACTGCAATGACATTACAATTTAAATTCAACGTTTTAGCTTTTTCATATTCCTCTACATGTCACTACGTTTAAATAGGTTGACTTGGGACATTTTTTTCGTAGTTTTTGTATTTTTATGTTTTATGTTATTCTTACAATTTATTCGTAAGTCAATGCGTTTAAAGAACAAATTCGTTACTGGAAGAAGTCTTACGAATGTCTGAAATAAAAACACAGATAGGTTTACTGTCTTGCAAAATTTTACAATGTGAAATAATTCATTAAGAAGATAGATAAAAAATCAACTGGAGTCTACCTAAAACGCAAAGCCGAAGAATTGCAAAGTGGTTATTTTAAACACTAAAAGGCTCAGTGTCTTTTTCACAATAAAATATAGCTCATTTTGAGCGCCGCTGTGATAAAAAAGATAGATAAAGCTAGATAAAAAATTAACTATTATTGTTTAGGTCACTATTCTTGAAAAATTGTAAAAAAAAAACGTGAACGCTAGTAAAGCCGGGTATTAATTGACGTGTTGTAACCGTAACCGTTGCATGTTATCTTACCAAAAATCATAGTACGTAGTTGAACGACTACCGTACTCATTCTAGCGAGTAAAGACTATTTCACACGTACACACTAGAACCTCGTTACTGTTACAGCTCGCTAATGAATAACTGGCTTTATATATCTAAATATGCTTTTATTAAGTATACAATATTATCATCATCATCATCGACTATAACAGAATTTTTAAATCCAATCTTGACGATGACGAAATTCCTTTATTGTCAAAATTGCCAATAAGTAAAAACGACAATATTTTAACTTTGCTTATTAATTATGTCATTTTTTTAAATAATTTTTAGTAGAAATTAGCGTCAGCACTCAGAAAGAGTTTTTTAACTAATATTTACTATAGGAAATGAAACTATTTTTCCGGATTTAAATCGCGTATATTTGTTTTTTCAAACAAACCGACCGACCTGTAAAGGGCTCGAAACGTCGGTTTGTTTGAAAAAGCAAATATACGCGATTTAAATCACGAAAATAGTTTCTTTTCTTATGTCTAACAATCGCGAAAACCTAAGAACTCGATAATATTTACTAATTAAGTAAATAAAGTCCAGAGGGAGAATGGCTGTTTCTATACATGACAGTTGTAGTAGGTAGCACCCAGACTTTTAAATCCCAAAGATCCAAGGGACACTGCTACAGCACCTTCCACGTGCCTAATTTTACCAGTACTCGTACCATTCAAAACCAGAACGAAGTAACACTCACATTACCGCTTTGCGCCCGAAATAGCTAAGGTGGCAATACTTCCATTTCCAATAACATCCCAACCCTAAACACTTGGAATAGACTATCAAAACTCGCCACTTTATCTGTAGAGGTGGTTATATTGTTGGATATATATATATATATATATATATAGATTATAGTTCAGTTATATCCTCATTCTTTTCTTTAAGTCACGCTTTATCGGAAAAATTACTTAATTATAAAATTATTTCATAATATATTTTTCAACAAGTAAATGGCGTGAATACATTACATTTATTGAAATTAATAATATAGTATATTATTATAACACAAGTATGATAACTCATACAAACGTAGCAGCGCGGCTTGAATGTGTGCGCGCCCGCTGCGTATCGTGTACAGACGCACACATTCGCATAATCCTGCGATGCATTTGCGTTGCATAACAGTGGTCATCCCGATGCGCCTTGAAATTATTATGCAAATGTGTACGTCTGTACACGGCGCGCGGCTGTACGCACACATACAAGTCGCGCTGTTACTTTGTACGTGCGTGACACGCATCGCAGTCGAAATTAATTCGAAATTAAATATCTAATTAATAACCAATTTAAATCTAAATTGTGATAACATATATATTTAGAATATTATTACTATTTTTGCTGCTGGATGTTAAAATTGCATATGTACGTTACAAAAATAATGTAAATGAGCTACATTCCAATTACAAAATAGTAGTTGGAATGCAGTTTAAATGTAGTCAGTACCACTGTACACCAATAATCAGTACAGCTAGCGTGCAACCGAGTGTGCCCTCCAATAGCATTCCAATTGCAATTTTGTGTTTGAAGTGCAGCCCGTGTGATTACCCCTAACATAACAAATAATATTTGTCTTTTAAATAATTTGAATATTTACAGTTTTGAATTAATAATAATAATTTCGTTCCGTTGCTTAGTTGGTATAGCGTCTGCCACGGTAAGCTAGAAGACGTTGGTGCGAATCCAGCCGGATCGAAGGAATTTTTTCTGAGTGTTCGATCTTTGTATTAATAATTATAACAAACTAGTGGAGCAATTTCACAAAAAAACAATTGAATATCAAATTCAATAAAAATTTAAAATATAGCGAATAGCGTAACATCTCTCGTCAGGACTGGTAACTGTAAAGGTACTAACTGGGCGATAAATACTTTCATAGATTTCTCATGGCGCTACGACTAAAAAGTCGTTAAAAAAAAGAAATACAAAGACACTATCCAAGCACATAGAAAAATTCGTGAGGTCCGCTGGTTCGTTCCGTGGCTTTGTTGGTATAGCGTCTGCCACGGTAAGCTAGAAGACGTCGGTTCGAATCCGGCCGGATCGTAAGAATATTTTCTGTGTGTTCGATCTTTGTATTAATAATTTTAATAATAATAGTTATTAATAGTTAATAATAATAATAATAATAACGTGCGCACACTCATAGACACGCACTAGGGGAATCCAGTATCGCGGAAGCCATGGACACACACATAGACAACCACAAATTACACCCAAACTCACGAGACAATAAATGTAGGCCATACAAATATTTCTCTCGGCCCTGGAATTGAACCCGGAACCTCTGCATGGCAGTCCAGCATGGTAACCATTCGGCCATGGAGGCAGTTAATATTTAATATAGCATATTATACACATTCTTGAAACTGAGTCCCTGTCACGGCGCCATTGGTAACGAACACCGTCTCTACCATTTCGAAATTCAAATAAATGTTTTAGGCCAAGGGAGAGAAGAGAATCTGAATTAGATATATTAACGTTCAAACGTCTTCAACGCGTTGTGGTCTATCTAAAATATCCATAACACGTTATTCGTGTTAAGGCACTGTATTAGTAGAGCACATTGTGAAAGAATCGTCCAGGGAAGTACCTGCCACCTTATCCATTTCTGCGCCAAGCGCTAATGTAGTGTTACTGCGTATCGGTTTTAAAGGGTAAGAGTGCTGGTGAAATAACAGACAGACACATGGGACTTGTCAAGTTATGTCTCAGGTTGACGAACGCAGTGGCAGTGTCCCTCAGATCTTTGCGATTTAAAGCTCTGAGTGGTACTACAACTGGTATGGACAGGCGTGTCACTTACCTGCAGGCGCACGAGTTGTTCGTTCGGTATCATAAAAAAAAACTTATAAAAACAACAAGAACGCGTTGTGACTAACTTAACTAAACCGCAATACGAAATTCGCGTCGTGGTGCTCATGGTATTTAATCACTAATCGCTGTCGTTATTGAGTTTGTGTAAGAGCAATGCCACACGGGCGCTAACGGTGCGTTGCATCGTCGCACCGTTATGATTTTATCGCCCCGATTGCCACAAAAGCAATGCGATGTCGCAATGTAACGTCACTTACTTACCCACCGCAGCACCTCTCCCCGCTTCGTCTCCTGCTCTTTTGTCCGATTTTGCGCACGTGTTCCAACGTTTCAACGCACCATGTGGCATGTACTTCTAATTTATATGTAGTACCATGGACCAATAACTCAAGAGGACTGCTAATCTCCGTACTATAAATCGTAACTCTGAAAAAGGTCAAAATTCCGTCTTATATCTATATGGCGCTGATCAAAGCGATGTCTGGAGGTTGTTTACATTACGTAAATGGCCGTTAGTATTAATGAATTCGTCTTTAATGTGAAATATAAGTAGTCAGTTATTTTTTCAAATTAACCATGGGCTAAAATTATTTTCTGAACTTTGCAAATATGCATGACATGCATGTCAATAGATGACATTCTGAGTTACAAACAGATTTCTAAATTAACGCTTGCTGATATGGTTTATTGGTATGATATGGTTACTTGGTAGATGACGTTAATCCTCAGTAAAATAAAAGAATAGCCGGCAGTATCCATGAAAGTCTGTGCAATAAACACCATCTGGTTGACTTGTTGTTATCACTAGAAATTAGAGAGCAATGATAAATTGCAGATCGTCAATGTAAAACAAATTAGTTACAAAAATAGCTATTTGGTACTCGTCGAGACATCTGGTGTACCAATACGTACTAAGCACCCGACTACACTGTCTTGTATCACGATTAGCAGTCTATTGAATTATTGGTCCATGGTAGTCAAAGTACAACGCAGCGTCACCGCTCAGGATTACAACGCCGACTCAGCGCATCGTGTGGCATCGCTTTTAATTCTTGAATGCCATTCCCGAGTGTGAACATCGGTACGATAATCATAGCTAGTAAAATGAACATATTTTATGATAAATGAAATGACTTTAATAATTTATTACTAACTTCAATAAGTACCATAACATGAATAACTCGTTATGTATATTTTTTTAAGAAACCACCGTATTCGTTCTTTGAACTTAACGTATACATACCAAAAATAATACTAAGATTCACCTAAATCACTGCGTTTAAATCGTTGACTGACTTATTTAATTCATGTATGTACGCCTAGGTGTCATTTGTAGTATTAGTTTTTAATGCATAATAATAAACAGTCAATATACCTTCACTATGTGTGTATTTATTTCCTAATATTTAGCTGGCCACAATGACATGTGTGCAACCTGTATATATCTATAAAAAGAAAATTAAAAACAAAAAGTTTTTACCAAAATATTTGTTTATACTTTTTACACATTCTTGGTGTTTTATCGTCAGTTTGTTGAAGCCCCACCTACAAAATGCAACTTTCTTAAATTAAAAAAATAAGTATTCTTTGACCTCCATCTCATCTGATGGAAAATGATGATGAAATGGTATCGCCTTGTAAAAGCCTAAATTCAGGGAACGAGTCTACAGGCAGAGAATTCCACTCCATAGCCGTTCTCCATATAAATGTGGAAGAAAAACGCTTCGTGCGAATCCTTGGAATATCCACAACATAGGGGTGGAACCCCAGTCTAGTCAGTAAAGTCTAAGGTTTGCTGCGCGTCTTGAAATTTATAAATTCCCGGTACTTTTTCCACAGAGTAGTATATTTTAACAAGGTAGATCACATAGAGCATTTTACATTCGCACTCGTACTTTTTCCCACATGAGTAAAGTAAGTAGAATGGAAAAGAAATTTGTAGTAAACAATATATTCACAGGACAATTCATAATGTACATTTGAATATATGGAAAAAATTAAAACTAAAAATAATAATATGCCTGGCAACTGCACTATTTACCTGATCTTAAAGTATGAAATTCCCTGCGCTACAAGCACCAGAGCATATTATTATTTTATTTAGTTTGTTGATCCTGTAAAAGACAACTGCACGGAAATCGATGACATCTTGTGCCTGTAATTTCACCAGCACCCTTACCCTTCAAAACCGGAACACAGTAATGCTGACATTACTGCTTGGCGGCAGAAATAGGTATGGTAGCAGTACGTCTCTGGACGAACTCTGTCACAACGAGCTCAACTGCTACTAAAAAAACTATTAAGATGTATGATAAAAAGAGCTAAACAATATTAATTAATATCATAGTAATATTTGACATGTTAGGACAATTTGCTAAAAGAAAATGTCATTGTTTTTCATTATTAGTAGTCTACACATTAAAAGTAGTCTGCTGAACTTCTGATGATGCTTCTCCAGTGAAACGAAACGCAACGAAAGTTTCACAAATGTTTATGTATCTTACTTTGCTCGTATCTGGCAACCAGTTTTTCATGGCTAATATTACCTCTTGTATTAAATTAGGCAGAGTACTATCTATTACTGTACTTTCGTTATCGCTCTTCTCAATACAACTACTTTTCACAATGAAAATACAAAAAAAAAAACAGAAAAGAATAATTATTATTTTCAAATCACAATCATTTTATTTTACCGCCTTTTTCTTTTTTTAAACAGGTAGGTGTTTTAATTCTCATCATTATGAACACTTGGCAGTTATATGACTTTTTCTTTTGCCTGTTTACTTAGTTCATTGTTAGTAAGTAGTTTTAATAGAAAGCTTAGAACATCGAACTGTAATGGATTTTCATACTTATTATGCAAGTCTTGGTCGGGAAGAAGACCAAATGACAAACTTTCCGTGTTCGTTTTTTTGAATGCCTGAGAAAAAATAATAATGTGCTCATTCTCACTTGGGCACTTACAGATAAAAAAAATGTTAAAAGTATAACTTTCATTTACCAATATTTTTGTGGACTTACCTACGTTACTTTTTTCTGTATTAAAAAGCCGAACTTACATGTGTAATATTGTAATAATAAGTAGCAATACATTTTTTTGCTAACTGTATCAAGATTATGTTAAAATGGCTTTTGCGATCAATTTAGAATAAAATATTCTATTGTATTCCTGATCCCCGCGAGGAGGATCAGATCTGAATACATCGAAAAGCTGAGTGCTGTGACTTACCGTAAGTGTCTGATCCTTTAATAAAAATCGACAACATCGTAAAAAAAAGCAATGTACTAAAGTTTGCAGGAATATCAATTTCAATAACTTTTGATTTTGAACAATAATTCTCAGTTTTTTTTTTATCTTTCTTCCAAATAATTCCAACATTTTATGTTTGTCCCCAGTATCACACAAACCTTGTTCAGGATAACAAATAAAATTTGCAAGTGCAATAACTCCACTGACAAGAACCTAGCTCTTATATTTAAGATTTTCTTATTAGAAAATGCAATTATATCAACTGCCTCCGTGGCAAAACGGTTCCCATGCTGATCTGCCACGCAAAAGTCCTGAGTTCTATTCCCAGAAAAATATTTGTAAAAATATTTGTATGGCTTACATTTATTTATCTCGTGAGTTTGGATGTAGCTTGTGGTTGTCTATGTGTGTGTCCATGGTACCCGCGACAGGATTTTCCTAGTAGGCTATGAATGTGTCCGCTAAAAAAAATTGAATTGTTTAAAAGTCGTATATTTTTTTTCAAACTAATTTCCATCAAATAAACATCCTTTCACAGATGGTAGAATATACTAGGTACTATATAGACACACAAAGTCAAATTAAAATTTCATACTGATCTCACTACGAGTACCATATTATGTCTTTATGGTATTTCTATAATATATTACATTTATCACATACTTACCAGCGCTAGCTAGAGACTTAATTAATAACGACAACACGTTCTGCTGCTTTGTTTACAGTATGATAATGTATGTTGAACATGAACACAATGAATGCTCATAATATGGTTAAAAATACGATGTCATAAATGCTCTTGAAACCTCTTACAACACGATACTTTTATCAAAGAATTTAAAAATTCGGAACAAAGATTTTCAACCTTGTGTACAAACCTGCATCAGTTTATCGATTTGTATGTTCACGTTTAAATCACTTTTATAAGACATAGAACAAGAGTTGCTTGTGTGAGTTTTACAAAAGCAGTAAGTGATTTCCTTTTCATAAAAAATAATCCTATGTACAACATAAACATCATGAAGTACTTCTGTACCCAATGATACTTAACAATTTTCCCGATAGAATCAATATCCAATTTCAATTTTTTATTTTTTCCTCTTTAGTTTTATCTGACATATCTTTTCATTTCGATTTTTATGTTTTGTGGTTATTCACTAAATGAGTATCACTAATTACAAGTTTCTTACCACGGTATGAGTTCTTTTTATTTTCCCGATATTTTGACAGCCGAGAAACACTCGAGATCACAAAGTACTAAACGTTTAACCATGAAGATGGATTTGAACTCCCGTGTGTGCCATCCGATGCTAAGTATATTAAGTAAGATAGTAAAAACAAAAATGTTTGGACTTTTTATGGACACGATGAGTGTGGTTTTTTTTTTCGGAAAAAATGTGACAACCGTAACGCCACGAGTAATCGAGTTGAAGATAGTCGTCGACAGCGAAAGAGGGTAGACATATATGTCTGTTCAAAGATATCGTCTGCCGCTGATCAGTTAACCTTCGGCTAACAAGTCCCATGTGCCTATAATTTCACCAGCACCCTTTTCCTTCAAAACTGAAACGCAGTAATGCTCATATTACTGCTTGTCCGCAGAAATAGGTAACATTAAACATTAAGACTATTCTGCACAATGCAAGTTATGTATCATCTCCAACAAGTTGTGTATTCAGTCAACAACGCCAATATAAAAGGGAATTTTAAATCAACGTAACAACTGCTTTTTGGTCTTAATAAATGCGGTACTTAATAAGCGATGCGCGACTTTGAATGATACTAATACTAATCATTCGAATGGGCAAACCATTCGAATAAGTCGAATCCATGCACAATCATTCGACTCGAGTTGAATGATTTATCAATACCGAATGCCTTATGGTCGGTTGGGTGCACAAGTCGAATGATTATTATATCGGAACACCTAATTCATCATGTCAATACCACAAAATATACCTGTCCCCGTCACATTTACAGTGTTTACCATAAGTCAGAGAGGGCTAGATGATCACGAGCAGAAATGCTCTATGGAATCTATGGATTAATACTACTAATTAGTAATGAATGATCATTCAAATCATTCGAATACGAAAATTAGTAGGTTACTAATTTGACATTCGCAGGATTAGCGATTACTAACGTGTCGAATATTGAAATCATTCACAATCGCGCATCGTTAATTCGTTCCGATTCAGTGACTATACAAATCTATAAAACTCGGACCCACTTCATATATCGCTTGCGCACTAAGTCCAATTCGAATTCGAATTCGAAAACGCGAATATCGCTTGTACACTTAGAGATATAAAATAATCCCTGTGACATTTCGGACAGTCATTTCTCGGATCCGGAACTAATAAGAAACGGACGTAGCGCGCAAACGCTCTAAAACAGTGTGCCTTTTAATTTTCAAATTAACGACCTATAAATTAGACATCACCCATGTAACTGGGCCATTATGGTAACTAGTTGTGAAAATTATACTGAAATCTGATTAATAAATAAACTTTCTACATATTTCACAGGCCAAGGACAGACTTTATAAAGCACAAATACATAAAATGGCTTTACGGAATGCTATACAATAATAATGTGTTTATTTCCAATTTTGGTCAACAACAAAAAATTTGAACACTTGTGTTAAATAATAGTCCGCCACGCCGCTGCCTGGGCCAATGCGGGTTGGAGACTTCACATGTTTTCACTTCACTCGCGGGTGCCATGGACACACACATAGACAACCATAAATTTCACCCAAACTCACGAGAGAAATAAATGTAGGCCATAAAAATATTTCTCCCGGCCCGGAAGTCCTACCTGGGACCTCTGCATATCAGTCCGGCATGGTAACTGTTCGGCCACGGAGACAGTTAAATAAAAAGCTCATGATAAATTTCAAATTAAATTTCTCCCATAAATTCTGAAAACTCGGAGATTTTATTCCGGATTCAAACTGACGGCCTCTGTTTGAGAGGCTGTATGTAGGTCAAACCAAACAAAATTAAACGTAACTACTTCAACAATATAAAAATTTACAATTAGTATGTGGCAGGGAAGCAAGCTCAGCGTGTATACCACACACACACACACACACGCACTGTGTAGAGCATATGTACAATACAATAGTGATTTTTAGCCCGTTCTCTCTATTGCTGATAAGTAAATAATTATATAAAACACGCGCACAAACAATTACACCAAAATTAAAACACTTGAAATTTACAATACACATACATTAATACCAGAGTATTTCACAAAGAGAGCAACTAATGTAATGCAACTAACTATTTTATGGAACGAATAACTATAACTAAAACAGATTGCTACTACGAGTATACTAATGTAGCTATAAACTTATACCATTTTAATCTAAGTAGATATGCTTCGTTCTGTGACTTCAAAAATAAACCCTTGAGCCGCAAAATCAATATGATTGCAACTTTCAACTTTGGAACAATAATAATTGTACTATTTATGGTCCTACACGCACTTGACAGGTTGAGTAGTACGCGCTGAGTAGTTGATTTATTCATAAAGAATAGAATTGTTCATTATGACCTATAATTTTGTTTAAGACGAAATGATTATAAAGGTCATTCTCGTAGCAAATGTTAGGAGTCAGTAATTTTCTCAGCATGTTACTCGGTCCTTGAGTTCACAACACCCATATAATTGGTTTGGTTATTTCCTTGTAAGGTAACTTCTAACATACATGCAAAAGATACGGCTTTATTGAAAACATATTAGATATTGAATAATAACAATGGTGTAATAAACTCTACATAGTTAGTCTGAAGTCAGAGGTACGAGGGACATTAAAGATAAGACATAAATAATGGTTTATTAATTTATCAATTTTGTTTAGATCCTATTAATGGGTTTTCTTGACGTATTGTTTTCACATGTTCAATAATGATGAAAATCCCTATATATATATATATAAGATCATTCGTCGTTTGTAATCGTGGTTCGTCAGTTTCATGCATTGATTTGTTTGTTGGAGGTTTGTTTGTTTGTGGATCAATGGTTTCATGTTACTTTTAAAAAACTTAAGTACACTTGCTCAAAATCAGAACCCAACTTTTTGCTAATTCTTTTAAACCAAAAAAAAATATTCTCGATGACCTTAGTCTTTTAATACAAAACATAAGATGCGTCTATATGTCTATATTCCTTGAATAAACATCAAAGTACAAAATATATAATTTCGCGCGAAAATTCTTACACGCTATCTCGCTCAAGCAGCCACGTTCGTTTAACGATGAAAAGAGACAGCAACAATGTTAAATAATGAAAAGCCCGGTCGTGAGTCGTGCGGCTTGATGAAATGGTATTTGAGCGCACTATGGCGCGGGAAACAAAGTGCTGAGGAATTCGATTAAAATTCTGCAATTGTTATACGTTTTTGTTTTGCAATATCCATTAACACTGTAAAACTTCGCGATATTAATCCGTAAAAAAAGCACAAGACTTTTTATTGTTACTATAATATATTATTGTTGATATTTTATCATCAATGTTCGTATTAACATTAATAACAAGTTTTTTGAAATTGTTTACTAGCTAAACTATCAGCCAACCACCTTTGAATAGATTTAATATTTATACTTCAATTAATTTTAAAATGATGTTACTAGCAGTCATACAAGTACACCAAACGTTACGAGCCGATCTTTGATCATGTTCAATATTGCATGGCTTTTGCGGAATATTACAATTGCAATGAAGACATTAAAATTGTATTAACACGTAATGATTATTACAATAAATTGGACGTCATTTGGGTGACAAATGGCTCATTTAGAGTCATTTCGTTTGAGGCAATAGTCAAAAATAACGTCAGTTGCATTTTATGTCGACTACCTCTCTAAACGTTCGTATTCGAGATCAGTGGCCCAAATTATGTACCGACACAATCGCTATAGGAATGACTCCACTGAGTCCAGCGAGAGTGACAGCGACGATGAGGCGCGCATGTTCCGTATCTACAAAAATAGAGAAGAAATGAGAAAGCAGGTAGGTAACACTTTCTCCATTCTTTTCTGATGCGTTTGAAAAAGAAAAAAATATACGTTTTGGTAGTACAGTAGTTCCCAGATTTATTTTGAACGTGGACACCATAACAAAATACTTAATCATGAAACTCCCCCAAGTAAATTAAATTTTATAATAAAAACCTACTAAGAATTTATATTCTGCATGATCGATTTTGTCCCCGTACGGTCACGGGGGAAACATCGTTTTCAATTTTTTTTAATGAAAAGATTCAAATTTTTTCGCGAACCCCAGCTTCAAAATACTTTTTTACTTATCACGGACGCCTTGGAGCATTTCATAGACCCCCACATGTCACTTTGGCAAACTTGGTACAACTAAATACAAATTAGTATTATAATCATTGGGTAATTACTATGAGCTTTCTGAACACTTCTGTGTTGACCTATATTAACTTTGGTCTGCATTAATAAAAAAAAAATAGAGTCGCACAAAGTCAAGTGGACTGTAAGAAAAAAAATGATAAGATAAGAATTTGAGTATGTAAGCAGGGTAGAAATGTGTTATGGATGAATAAATAGTTTCACTGGTGAATTAAACCATATCAATTGATTATGCGAGAAATTGATTCTATTATAGATGATTAAACTTACTAAGAGAAAGGAATCTATTATCATAATGTCTTATAATTATGTACCTTAAAATTACATAAGGTATATAGAACGTCTCGCGGCTATGGAACACTGAAGGAAGTCCTTTAAATATTGAAGATTGGATGTTTCGCTTCATGGGGATATTATTTTATTTTTAAAAGTAAATAATACTGCAATCAAAGACTTTTAAAAATTTGCTTGCCTCACTTGGGAATCAAACTAACCAAAATTAAATGTGAAAAAAAAACATCCTGTGTTTTTATTATCCAAATCGAAACGGCTTATTATGATGATTAATTACTTACAAGTAACAAAGTATCCTAGAAGGAACTCCGTTGCATTTAACAGTATTAAATCTTTGAATGCAGTATTACTTGTTATTGATACAAAGATCGAAGAGCACCAACAACAATTCCTTCGATCCGGCTGAATTCGAAACAGCACCTGTTTGCTAGATCGAGGCTTACCGCTCTATTAACTGAGGTAGCTCAGTTTAGAGAGCGGTAAGCCTCCCTCAGCGTACGGAACGAATCAGCAGACCTCACGAAATTCCCTATGTGCTTGTTGCTAATCTTTATTGTTGATAAAACGGCTTTTTTCGAAAATCATAAGGATTAATTCCTTTTAAGTGACAGAAGTAGACAGTAGTGTCTTAAACTAAAGTAACCTCATTTAATTATACAATATAGGCTACAATGATGTAGCTCAGATGAACTAATTAAACCTGCGCGTAACTGTATTACGCAATTAGAATATTTCAAAATTACCATTTTCACAAAATTAAACCCACGTATTAAGGCACTTTTCCATCGGCGAAGCGAGACGAAGATTGAAACTTGGATGGCAAAATGTCTATTGTCTCTTTATGCATCTTCGGTAGAAATAGTATGGATTGACGAGGATGGGCGAGGCGAGAATTGAAAATAAATATTTGTTGATGCATACTCTGCAACGGAAACACGATTTCAATCACAAGATTGTGGGGTACGTTTAATTTGAGATTTAGAAAAGATAGTTTCATCAAATTCTTATTCCGTTAACATATTTAATAATAATAATTTACGGGACTATGTTACTTCAGCCGTGTCTTTATCGCTAGACGAACTAAACAGCGCTGAATCTTCACTATCCAGAACCACGGCATGAGCTATTAATACCAATTTTTGGTGGAAATGAACTGGCGAGATTTCCATTCTCGTCTCGTCTCGCCGGTGGAAAATCACCTTTACACATCCGTCTATCTTGCTTCTGTTAAACATGCTCGAATTAACACCCACGTTGACACTCGAACTTCATTCTCTAGCCGTGAAAACCTTTTGACATGTACGCATCACTTCATAAGTGTCGTATGTAATTAAGGATACGTGCCAAATTATGAGCATGTTGATATAATATATTTTATTCTAGTGTGTACCTATTTATTGGGAGAAAAATAAATAAATAAATGTTGTTATTATTATATTAGTCTATTAAAATATGGTGCTTTAAGTACTTGAAGCAAATAGGTGGCAATGTGACATTATGATCACAGTACAATTGTTTTCTTATGATACGCCTGTCCGTAATAGTTGCAGTGTCACTCAGACTTAAAGTTATGTTAAAAAAGTTATGTGAAGTTATCGCAAAGATCTGAGGGGGACTGCCACTGCTCCAAGTTTACAAGTATCATGTGCTTGTAATTTCACCAGTACCCTTTCCCTTCAAAACCGGAACGAAACAATACTCCTATTAGGTACTAGGGTTGACATAAATAGATAAGGTACTTCCCTATTTCTTTTTTTTTTCGCTGGGAAATGCGTTACGCATACCGCTCGGCTCGGAGGAGCATCGAGCGGTTATGTGGGACTCCCGGGCGGTAGTCCCGTATACCCACTAAAACCCAGCGGTTAACTCCACCGCCATAGAGAGACGACCCAGGATCCGCTTGCGCATACTACTGAGACGTTTCGGCGGATAGCCCGCATAGAGCGGGCCCAGTCCTTTGGAGGGTGCCCCGGACACCCTTAGTCTTAATGGTAGGGGTCCAATCGACGGCGGGGGAAGAAGGTGGGCATACTGCCTCCTTCGTCTCCCCGGCCTACGTCTTCGAAGCGGGTCAGAGAGGGGGTCGTCCTCTCTGGAGCACTCCGCAGCCTCCTTCTGCGAGATTACGATCTCCGTCTTACGATCCATGTCTGGTGAGCACCTGCACCAATCTAAAGGGCAGTGTCCCGTGTTGCCGGTTAACCCGGCGGACTAGGTGGGGGCGGATGGCCTCCACGGTCACTGAGCCAGCGATTGGGGACTCCAAGTCCTCCGCTCATCTTCGGAACAACGCGGCGCGGCCCGCTGCCCTGATCCGCCTTTTTTCTTCAACATCAGGGCTTTCCCCTCTGCTTCGCATGGTTATACGGTACCGGTGCACTTCCGCCTGAAATTCCCACGGGAGATTACCCGCGAGAAGTGTGGCGGCCGGCCACGATACCGTGCGGTACCCCGGGATCGCTCTCACCGCTATAACCCCATGCGGCCTCCGCAGGAAAGGCTTGAGTTGAGCGGTGAGAGCTTCTACCCAGATGGGTGAGACGTAGAGGGCCATACTTCGGATTATTCCGGAGTACAGGCGCCTGCAGATTGAGCCCGGTCCACCCACGTTTGGCAGGAGCCGTCTGAGGGTAGTTGCGGTACTCATCAGCTTTGGGGCAAGTAGGGAGAAATGCGCCTTGGTATTTCATCACACGGCCCAGGTATTTCATCTGAGCCTTGACTGGGACCGTCTCCCCGAACAGGGTGATTGGCAGGGAGTGCAGCGTTGGCTGTCCCGTGGAGTGGCAGAGGATGCCACTGTCGACGATCTGGCTGGTCGATTGCGCACCGCCCTAATGGCAGCTTGCGACGCGGCAATGCCTCGGGTCCAACGACGACATCACCACCGGCAGGTCGACTGGTGGACGGCAGAGATTGCTGAACTCCGGGCGGTCTGTAATACTGCCCGACAAGCTTACGTCAGATTACGCCGACTTCGCCACGGATACGCCCCGGACGCAGAGAATCAGCTGCGGGAGACCTACAGGCTGAAGAAGAAGTCCTTGCAGTTGGCAATAAATCAGGCCAAAACCCGTGCTAGGGAAGATATCTTGGCCGGGTTAGAACGAGATCCATGGGGTCGCCCATATCGTGTGGCGCGGAGCAAACTTTGTGCCCAAAGCGCCCCCGTCACGGAAACCATGACTCCTGATCTCCTCGAAAGGGTAGTAAGAGAATTGTTCCCAGACCATCCAGGTCATCTACCCCCGGTGATGGCGCCACCATCCTCATAAGGTGCTTCCCGGACAGAACTATTTCTTGGAGCTCTACTGCTATAAAAAGGTATAGGTATTCTATGGTCATGTTTGGCATCGGAGTGTTGGGTACTTACACAAAAATTTAAAAAATTAACGTAACAATCATATTTGTCTATTGTAAAAGTGGTAAAAATTTAAAAACAAAATTAAGTCAATATGCCTTCATATTTCTTGTAACTATGACGTTAAAAGACACGTTCAATTAGGTACGTATATAATTAAACTAATCACTACATTAGTAAGCACGTAAAACATGTATAAAAGTGACTCGGAAATTGCGTATTTGGCTAATTTGAATCAAAAACACCTCTGAAGCCCATTGTCATAGTACAAATACGGTAAGTTTACACTGTTAAGGAAATTACAATGCTCATGGTAACCTGATAATAGCTGCGGGTCGTGCGCTTACGACATTCCCTTTTATGTCAATTACAAAGTCTGTATATCTGGTTTTGTCATGTTGATCATCGGTATCTCGTTTACTGCGCACCGTTGTTTGTAATATATTCACGAGCTTGCTATTTTTCATGAATACCAAAGTATGCATTCATTGGAATATTCGATGATGATGTAATCCCAAGATAATTTTCCTTATTCCAATTAGTAGTCCTAAGGGCTTTCGTCACTTTTATGGCATTTTCGAAACTCGAAAATTAAAAAGTCATATTACAAAATTGAAGAGTACGTTTTAGATAAAGAATTATGGTAAGACAACAGGAGTCTAGATTCCACACAATTATAATTCAAAGTGTAGGTATTCCATAGCATTTAAGTTTATTTGAAAAGAGCAATCCCTAGAGTTTCTTGCTCGTTCTTCTCAGGGAGGTCAGCGTAGTGAACGAGCAGTAGCTTAAAAAATGACGTTTTCCAGTGTAAAAGTTTTACCTATGGAATAAATGATTATTTGATTTTGACTTTGACTCGAGATGGATATCCTCTGATCGCGCGATCGGTCGGTAGTGGAAACTGATGATAACCTTCAATGTGTATAGTGTATACTTTGGTCACGATATCAATTTCACCTAATTTTTCCCTATTGTCGTACGATTTGTCGCAGCCAATCGCGCGATGCGAATCAACTGAATAAATATTTAACACGTTCATCACCGTGGTGGGTCAAAATGGCCGGCATCTCATCTACCTATTGGAGCCGCGGGGGGTTAAAATGACCGGCACGGCGCACCTAACTTTGCGATGCTCGTTCAAGCCGCAGGTGGCAAACGCTACGTATTTAGCCATATAACATGACCGGCGAGGCCCTGATGAACTGCTGTAGCCACTTGGTTTTTAGGACTTTTGATGGCATACATACTTTTCTAGACTATATATATTACGAATCAAAAAAAATACCTTCATTTCAAATTGAATTTAAAAGTTACAAACTAAGCAAAAAAAATGGTTAATGTGAAATGTCAATCTCGAATGAAAGACGTACGTCAGTTTTAACATTACGTGTATATACTCTGCCCGGCATTGCGATTGGCGCGGACTAAATGTAATAATTATTGCGTTTAGGCCGCGTCGGGTTAAAATGTTCGGCACTAAATAAAATTCCAAACTAGAGCCAAAAAATGGAATATCGCGAAAAAATTTATATACGTATATAAATGAGACGAAAAACAGTCACATAAGCCAATGTCATATTTTGAACATTTTTAAAATTCCAGTCGACGACCAACGTGTTAAAATAGCATGCCAACAGATCACAATATTTTTCAATACAGTTTCAGTTTTTTGCTTTGAAACAATTTAAAAAACAGACAAATTGAACTATTTAAAGCAATCAATGAAGTTATAATAATTATGTGTACATGTTAACGGCAATGTGTATAATACTGGGAGTCTATGAATACCTAGACATTCTATATCTATATAATAATATCTTGTATCTAATATCTTGTTTAGAATACCTAAGTATTATATTGAATGCTGGATGTAAATTTAGCAAAGTATTGAACGAATGACAAGAAAATCAAATTACTCGTCTCTGTTTGGGTTTCCGAGCTGATTTAACCCTCATCCTGTGGGTATAGGTTAGGTTAGTATATGAAAAAGTGTACCAGAGCCGATTTTGTTTGCGTTTCCAAGCTGTGCTTTTTTTAACAAAAGCTAAATATTAGGGGTTAAAGTATGAAATTGCCGTTTTATTGCAATAGGTTCTTTGAATTTTCATAGAATCTTCATGGTTTGAGGTTTTCGAATGAAACTTTTTTCAAATGGTTTCTGTGATTTTTTTTTTTTAAATTTGAAACATTTGAATATCGACTTTCAATTGTTTTTGTTATTCAATTTAGACAAGAAAGATGGATACTGCGAAAATTCGAGTGATTTTTGAATACGAGTTCCGACGCGGAACTAACGCGGCAGAAACAGCCCGCAATATCAATGCTGCGTTTGGAGAGGGGTCTACTAATAAAAGCACCGTGCGATTTTGGTTTAAACGCTTTCGTGATGGAAATTTCGACTTAAAGAACGAGTCACGAGGAAGACCGCCCACACAGGTGAATAATGATGAATTAAGAGAGATAGTGGAAGCCGATCCTAGTCAAACTACCCAGGAATTGGCGGCATGGTTTAACGTTACCTTACCCACAATATTGACTCACTTGCGTCAAATCAATAAAATAAAAAAATACGAAAAATGGGTGCCTCATGATTTGACTGATCTGCAGAAAGAAACGCGTGTTGAAACTTGTGTTGCCTTGTTGAACCGGTACAGAAATGAAGGAATATTGGATCGAATTGTAACATGTGATGAAAAGTGGATTCTTTATGATAACCGGAAAAGAAAAATGCAATGGCTGACCCCAGGTCAAATGCCACAACAGTGTCCTAAAGCAAAACTTACCAATAAAAAGGTAATGGTAACTGTTTGGTGGTCTCAGCATGGTGTTATTCACTATAGTTTTCTCCGATCTGGTCAAGCAATAACGGCAGATGTCTATTGTGCCGAACTCCGAACCATGTTGACAAAACTAGCAGTAAAACAGCCCCGACTCATGAATCGATCTTCACCATTATTGCTCCACGACAACGCGAGACCTCACACAGCACGAGAAACCATTTTGACCCTTCAGGAACTGCAGTTAGAAACCATTCGTCATCCTCCGTATTCACCAGACCTTGCTCCAACGGACTACCATTTTTTTCGTGATTTGGACAATTATCTACGTGACAAGAAGTTTTCTTCCCAGGAGGCAGTACAAAATGCTTTCACACAGTTTGTGCAGTCTAGATCGTCGGAGTTCTATCGCAAAGGCATTAATAACCTTCCCATTAGATGGCAGCAATGTATAGATAATAATGGCAACTATTTTGATTAAATAAATTTGTTAAAAATTTAAAAAATAAACAATTTAGATTTTCAGTACAAATCGGCAATTTCATACTTTAACCCCTATTATTAAAATAAAATTTTTAAAAGTACAGCATTGAATATAAAAATTAAAATTAAATATTCAATGCTGTACTTTAAATAAACAAAGGACAACTAATACTGCCTCCGGGGCCGGGGGAACGGTTTACCACGCAGAGGTCCCAGGTTCGATTCCCGGGCCGGGAGAAATATTTGTATGGCCTACATTTATCTCTCTCGTGAGTTTGGGTGTAATTTGTGGTTGACTATCTGTGTACACATGGCACCCGCGATACCCGTATCGCGTTTCCCTAATGCGGGGCTATGTTGAGTGTGTGCGTTATTATTATTATCTTACTATGAATGTTCCTAAAAGTGTAATAAAGATAAAGATAAAGATAAAGATCGATTTATTTGTGGACGAAGGTACAATAAGTTCATCAGATCAGTTCAATACATTAACAGTGCTACTACAACCAGTTTCGTCGAAACATACAAATATAATTAGTGGTAATAAAATGAGCGCAAATATAATGAGCGCTTGGTTTCAATAAAGTCAAGTTTAAATTTGTATAGTAAATCAAGTAATTATTGGATTTGCTTTCAGATATCATTATAATCACTTCAATACGACTGTTTTGCTTCATGCGTTAAACTGTATTTTAAGTTTGATTTGTGTAGCGTGCATGTTTAGTGTGCCAGTTTTTGTTGCTACTGTAATATTTTTAATTAAAAAAAAATATATTTTCTTAATGAAATATCATTTGTAATCAAATTCTTCTAATTAGCTATTTTTACAAGACGAACGATTGTGACACTTGGACATGCATAAAATATTCTTCTTAACACACATGCACTTCCTATTATCACGTTGCTTTGTGCACACCTACATTTACTCGTAATTTTATACTGTGCCTAATGCACGTTCGGCATTGTATAGAATATCTAGTCCAAATGTAAATTAGACTTTATTTCATACATTTCCTGACTGTATTGTATGGAATACCTAGGTATTTTATAGATTATATACATTGCCGATTATATAAATATATATAATGCAGTTCTTATTAATAATTATGCCAAACTATTTGTAAATTTTCTACTTAAGCGTCTTAAATTACTTATAATTAATTAATTAAATACATGAATTTTTTACTGCGTGACTCGACATTGGTTAAAAAATGAAGGATGGATTGACGTCTGGTGCGTATATTATAACACGGGTTATTCAAATCTAATCCCCTAAAACCGATCCCCTGGTGGTTCTGTTTTATTTTATATTATTTTTTACTCCCATCAAATCCCCTATACAGGGGTTCAAGAATATATTTTTTTCCCACCTGATACCCTGGTACTTACAAGCTTATTTTTGGTAGGTACTTTGGTATAGTCAAGCAAAAAACTTTTGAAAGCTCTAAGAGATGACGCAAATTTGCAAATTCTGTATATATTAATTAATATAATTTACAGTTAACAAACGCACTAACAAAGCAATTATTAAAAAGAAATAGCAATCACTCATTACTTTCTTATCCTCTTTTTTGTAAAGGGTTTGACTATGAGTGTTTTTGAGTCTTCCGGAAAGGATACATTGATTTAAGGATGCATTTAGAATATGGCATAATGGCATAACGGAAAATGTTGGTTTGGATTTCTCAGTTAGTGACAATTTTGTGTAGTGTTTGACATGGGTGTCAAAGACAGTTTTACTATGGGGACTTCCTTTTTTTTCATCCTCTAAGATGGGGACCCAATACTTGACAATCATAATATACTGAGCTATCTAACGTGTTTAGTGTCAACTGTTAGTTATACGTATTGTGCAATGACAAAATGCCACCAAGAAGCGTCTTACATTATTCGAAAGATGATCCATTGAAGGGGATTGATAAAGTGTGTAGAGGGATTCCTATCGCTGCAAGATGAAAATATTTATTAATGTTATTTAAAACTACTTATTTACATATGTTATGATCGTGTGACATTTAAGTTTCGTTTCTGTGTAAAATTGTTTTGCAATCTTATTTTAGGTACTTATTAATTTTCATAAAAGCATCGTTTAATTTTGGTGTTTGTTTTTTTAAAATTTATTGTTATAAAGTAATCAGTGCAGCTAAATAACTATGAAATCATATCATGTCCTGTCAAATACTGCTACTCTGATTTGACTTTGCCATAGTCAACTCTTGGAACATTAAAGATTTTATTTGTCATACACTGGTACAATTTTAAAGGTTGTGGAAAATTGGAATATTTTAATAATATTATGATTATTTTAAATTTTACAGTTCCTAAAAGATAAGTGACAAACCGTTTAATATATTTAGATAATAAGGTAGTCCGTGACTGATAATTAAGTAAGTTTTTGGCAAAATACGGGATTTTCCACCTAAAAGCGTCAAACACTGGGATATTTACCTTAATTGCTCGACTAACTTGCTATGAGTCAAAAAGCAAAGAGCGCTTAGGTAAAACCAAACTCAAACGGGTATGAAACCATTAAGCTACCAGTGGCAAGTCGTTAATCTAATTAACCAAGCCATTAACTCACAGATAGTCGCCGTTTTAGTTTTAGTTTTAACTTGTTTCATAAATATTCCTTGTAATTTTAATAACCTACTTCAAAATTGTGTTCTCGCATTTACAAAATGCAAATTATTAAGTGCTTATAATTTATTCCATATTGAAACATCTAGCAATCCAGAAAAGTTTGTAATACGTAATCGGAATATTATTTGTGTTCGTTAACTTCTCAAAAATCTGTTGTAGAATTAATTCCACAATGCTCTTACATGTGAATTTCAGCTGCAATCCCATGCAGAAAGCAGAGCTCTGCAAAACAAGTATATTCGTTTTCAATTTCACAGTGCAGTGGACGCACTTACCTAGTGAATGCATGAAAATTGGTTGTAATTTTATTTATTGGCGTGATTCAATTAATTCCTGCTTAATGTAATCAATTGAACAATATTGATTGAATCGCTTTATTTTGTACTTAGTATCGATATTATATATAGATACCTTTGTTGGTTATATAATTAGCGTTTGCATTACAAAATATTTCCATTAGCTGATAGATATTACAGCAAGTACAACACGTCACATTACTTGATGTGATAGTTTGCATCGCATCACATACGAGTAACTTTATACTTACGTAACTATCATATGTAAGTGGATGTTTGAAAAACCATTCCCAATCTTTCTTTTTATTTTTTATAAAAAAATAAAAATAAAATATTTATAAAAATCTTTATTTCAACAGGTATAGGAATAACACTTGAAATCCTTATAAATAATATATTTTAATAGTACTAGATCTCCTCGTGAAAGATTTTGTCCAGGGAAGTACTGTCACTTTACCAATTTATGCCAAGCCGACATTATTACGTGCCGGCTATGAACAGTAAAGGTCTATGCACACATATCCGGGCCGTGCCTGAGACGTGGACCGTCCGTGCTTCGTCAGGGGCTCAAAAAAATATCGCTGCTTATATTTTGCATGAACTCGTTCACACATGTCCGTGTCCGGGCCGGCGCCGGGACGAGCCCGCAGTTAATACAAACTAGCTCCCGCCCCGTCCATGTCCCGGGCACGGCCCTGATGTGTGTGGATAGTCCTTAAAGATGCTGGTAAAATTACAGACACTTGAGACTTGACAACTCATAAGTTGAGACATATCTCAGGGTGACAGGCGCAATGGCAGTATGTCTCAGATCTTTGCGACTTGTTGCCCTCGTCACTAGGTATCATAAAACAACAAAACTAAAAAATCAACACATTGCAAACTAAGTCAAATTATCCAGAATGGTTGTAATTTAATTCCATTTTATAAATAAAAAGTCGTAATCGAATTCGTTTTTCCTGACATTTTTTTTTTTCATACCTACATAATACAGGTAAATAAAACAAATATGCAAGGGCAAAAGACATATATATCGTTAAGATATTACGTTATATACACTTAACCACAACCCAAGTCATTCAAAATGCTATGATTTCTAACTGTAAATTTCAATATTAAGTCAATGATTAGGACGACCTTAAATTTTTCAACAAAGAGTTAACAATGTGATATTTTTTTTAATTAAATTCCTTCTGTGTTCTACCGAAAGTGCTAATAGACAGTTTTTGTAATATCCCTAAAGCTATTCAATATGGTAATGTAAATAAACAGGTTGATAACAGTCGCCTACGCCATTACTGGAAAGGTCCCCTTATCGTAAAATACCTGACTGGCATATGAAGCCCTTGGCCCATTAACGATTCGAATTCGATGCATTCCAAAGAGTTTTGTCGACATCGTCGACTAAATTGAATCCAAAATCCGGTCTGGAAACACACAAGCATAAATTGATTTTGCTTCAATAGCGCCATTAATTACTTCTTATAGTTTATGAAACGTACATAACTACTAGTTTATTTCACATAAATGACTCATATGACTCAATCTTACATTATGTTTACTTAATTGGCTTAGATTTCAAACATTGCTTAGGAACATTCCACAACCTACTTAGGAGGATCGCGGTCGTATGTCGTAATTACAAATATGTACAACCTCTCTCCATCGTCACTTTATTTCATTTAAATTATGAAAATAAGTGTCGCTTTTTATTCCCTGAACACAAAGTAATTACTTATATGTTTCGTTTAAAACGAGATTGTTTTCTCTAAACCATAATAATGGTACAAATGCAACCTTACAGAAACGTACATTAGAAATGCCGAAGAAAATCTCTTTACAAAACCACTGCGGTCGCAAATAAGATTTCATAAAGTAATTGTAGCTGGAAAGCCCGCACTGCAAATACAAATTAGTTTCGATAAAATTCGCAAGTTCACATTGGTACAATTTCAGCTATGTAGGTACTCCCAAACTGCTATTGAAGAGAGCCGACTCCGGAGACGGCGCTATAACGTGCAGATTGTTCCATCTGGAAACTTCGTCGGGTTAGCTCTTTACAGTATTGAATTTCTTTTTAGAGGAGCTAAACTTCAGCAAAGACCAAAGTAATTGCGGCACTGACACGTTAAAGCCGCTTTGTCTAGCCTAATTTATGGTTCAGAAAATTCACTGAGTTTCCAACTTAAGACTCTAATCTTAATCTTTTTAGTTGAACTTTAATACAGCTTTAAGGCGTTATAGACTATCATAGTTACTGCAAGAACCGTATAAGGAAAGTAGAATGTATTTGTAGTCCTCAATTAGTCATTCTCACAAACTATTACTCAGGACGTCTATATTAGTAAATGCACCGAACGGAACAATAGAACTTGAAAACAGGTGGGTAGCTATTATTTTATTGGTCTGTAATATTGTCGTACTCGTCCGATTTAATGGTTTATTGCGTTTACACCATCGAGCTCTATAACGGTATCAGCTTCATATCGGTGATAAGCTGCTTAACAACGTACGCGATAAGTGAACATTAACGAGAGCCTGGACTGGAAAAGTTTGTCTATTAAAAGCGAAATGAATGTTTGAGGAGATTACCAGATTAAAACTCACATGATCACCGTGCATGACGCAACGCATAGTTAGTTTTAATCCTTCACTAGATAACTCTTGCTTTATTTAAAGTTTAACAAAACAGTCGTTACGTAACTAAAACGTAGATTTAAAAGCTAAAACGCTTAATGGATATGGGAAAATGAGCTAAAACTGCAAAGTGTTTAACGACATCGATAAATCATATTCGATAAAATGGTCCCTGAAATAAATGTATATCGATATATTGATCTAATGTTTTAAAATTCGCGTCAGCTTTTGCCTAAACAAATATTGCCTATACATAGCCAGAAAACAAAATGATGCCGGAAAATACGTGTGGAAATGTAATTTTACATTCTGGTGGCACACGTGCCTAACATTGAGGCGTTTATTAACATTCAAGCGCGCTGTGCATCACGGCCGTTTGTCAACTCATGATCAGCATAACAAATTACTAAACATTTATCCATCAACACTTAGAAATTGAAGAAATTGCAAAAACGACTCACAGTCCCATACAAGCTTAGTAAATAAGTAAAGTGAACAATTTGCTCACAGTCCATTGGGTACTTTGATTATGAGGTAAATTATTACCAAGTGCTAGAAGTTCTTGAACTACGAACTGTTAGGAATCAATTCTGTTAAGAAGCAATTCCTGACCGAAACGAACTAGTTCCTCTTGCACGATCTTAATGGCTCACAGATCTTTCTGTCGGTTGGGGGACCAGATGGCGTTGGCCCCGCGGCGGCGGCCTCCAACCGGCACCCCAACCGGCCCCCAATCGGCCCCCCAACCGGCCCCAAACTAAACTAACTAACCTAACCCACACCTAACTCACCCCTTACCACCCTAACCCACGCCCTAACCCACCCCCTAACCCACCCGCTAAACCACCTCATGACCCACCCCCTGACCCACCTCCTAAACCACCCCTAACCGACCCGCTGACCCAACCCTTAATCCACCCCTACCCACCCCCTAACTTACCCCCTAACTCACCCCCTAAACCACCCCCTAACTCACCCCCATATTCCCTAAAAATTTATCATGATTGTCAGTTTTAATTGTTAATTGTTAATCAAAAACATAGAAAAAATTGAAAATTAATTAATTGTTAATTGTAGATGTACGCGATTAACGATTGATCAATTGTTAATTGCTGTTTCGCAATTAACAATTATTGCCAGAACAATTAAATTTTATAATAATAATAATAATAATAAAATCTCTTTATTGCCTCCAATGTAAACAGAACTTGTACCAAAAAAAACGATAATAAATAAAACTTAAATCACAAATAATCTTATATTAAATGACGTCATAAACAGGAGGCAAAAGGAGGTGTCTCAGCTGGTGCTGCGCCTGTTGATGACAGTTGCAGCGCTGGTTTTCAGTCACCCCCTTCTCCCTTAGATGGAATGCGGGATAATAGTATCGAGGACAGGGCTATTATGTATCAATTTAAAATTATATTAATGAAATCAGGTTAGGTAATCTAATGCTATTCCAGGCATGTGTGTGAATGTGTATGTGTGTGTGTGTGTGTGTGTGTGTGTACACGTGTGTGTGTGGTGGGGGTATCTGTATCTCTGTGTATGTAATCTAAGGGAAGAAATCCTTAATGGCAACAACTTCCAGTAAACGTGTTTCAGATTTTCTGCAGCAAACTGCTTCTTAATTAATGCTGTTTTATATTTATTTCTAAAGGTGTCCACAGTCATTTTATGCCTTAAAGGAGGGGGAGATCATTCCAAATTTTTGCTGCATTAAATCTGAAACATCCCCTAAATCGCGCTGATTTGTGTGCCTGAATCTTCAACTTATTATGAGCGGCAGAGCGGAGGTTCCGGTTTAAGCAATCTTTTTCCCAGGTAACTTTCTCAAAAAGATATTCTGGTATTTTGTTCCAGATTATTCTGTGAATTGTACAGGCGTATTGTAGTTTTCTTCTGGCGCTCATATTCAGGATTGATCTGGAATTGAGATATGGCGTAATGTGCTGTTTTTTAGGTACATTATAGCAAAAACGGATGCATGCATCCTGTATTCGATGTATTGGTCTCTCGGTATTGCTGTTTATTCTAGGGCCATAAACGGAAGCACAATAACTAAAAGGCGATAACACATACAGGTCCGTCAAAAGAAGACGAATATCCTCTTTAAGATATTGTCTAATTTTATAAAGAATTTTTAACTTGAAAAAACCGTTTCTAATTTTAATATTTATGTGCTGTACATATCTTTGTTCACTATCCAAGAAGTCCGAGATTACGCGCTGAGGTTACCAACTCGAGTTCGATGTTATTAATTTTGATTTTTTCGTCACATTCGAGGACTGTCTTTACCTGGAGTTTGGTACCTAGTATTAATGTTTGGGACTTAACTGGATTTAAAACAAGACAATTCTTTTTTGACCATGAATAAACTTTTTGAAAATCATGATTAATTTTCCTGATTGCCTCTCCGCTATCTTTTCCATGAAAAGAGTACTAGAGCTGGGTATCATCCGCGTACAAGTGATATTTACACGTCTCTATGTGCCAAGGAAGATCAGCAGTAAAAATTGAGAACATTACCGGACTTAGTAGAGAGCCCTGGGGCATACCTCTCTCAAACGATTTAAGTGACGAAAACCTCCTTGAGCCATCTTTGTCGTTAACGACTACCATCTGCTCTCTATTTGTCAGGAATGATTTAAACCATTTACACGCACCGAGGGAAAAGCCATAGCATTTTAACTTTGCTAGTAGTAGATCCGGATGTAAACAATCAAAAGCCCGGGAGTAGTCTAAGAGTCATGATAGAGCTCAGACCTCTATCGGACGCCTCCGTCAGGTCGTCTGTGACGTGTAGTAATGCTGTCTCAGTGCCGTGCTCCCTACGAAAGCCTGACTGAAACTTCGGTATGATGTTCGCACTTTCCACGTAACTGAGAACTTGCGTAAGCACTATCTTTTCCAACACTTTAGATAGTACTGGCAGTAATGATATCGGACGTAAGTCCTTTGCATGATCAACCGAGTTTTTTTGGGGACAGGCCTAACTAGAGCTCGTTTCCAGCTTGTCGGAAAGATAAATTTTGCCCAACACTGGTTCATTTGATTAAAAGTACTAGTTTTCAGCGTCGTTCAATGTCCCAGCAAGGACAAGACAAACTAAAAACTAGAAGATCGAACGTGTTTCGTTAACCGATTGAACTAGATCAGCTACTCACTTGTTAGGTCAAGCAGACCCAATTTTATAAGCACCTACAATTTTTTTCTTTAGAACAATAACATTTTTTTTATGTAACTAATTATTTAAAACGACTGCAAATCTTATATCTCAGTCTGTTAGGGCAGGTGATGACATTTTATTATTATGTGAATTTAGTTTTCTGACCAACCGGTTTCATTACGCATTATCAACCGCGTGATACCGGATCATGAGTGTCAAAATCAACCGAATTTTAGAAGCAGCAGAGCTCCATGTTCGTCTAAGGTAGTACTGCTACTTTACCTATTTCTGCCGCCAAGCTGTGCCGTCAGTGTTACTGTGTTCCGGTTTTGAAGGGTAAGGGTACTGGTGAAATTACAGGCACATGGGACTTGTCAACTTATGTCTCAGGGCGCAGTGGTAGTGACCCTCAGGTCTTTGCAATTTGAAGCTCTGAATGGCTCTGTAACTGTTATGGACAGGCATGTTCGTCCCGTAGCTTAATGTTATAGAAAAACGGTTTAATCTGCATGCTTATTACATTTGAGAGTGACGTTTATCGTTGCCGCATTCACTTTATAACAAAACAAATACCTGTAATCCATAACGATAGTGTGCCTGGCATGAGCATAGCTGAATTAGTTAGACACGATTGACTTACTATGAAGACAATTACCATAGTTAACAACTTAATTAGCGTAGTCATTTCGTGTCTGAGTTGATTGATATTTACAATTTGTTACTACAGCAGCATTTTTTTAATAATATTAAGTGACGGGACGAACAAATCGTGCGCCTGATGTAAGCTACACGCCTATCCATAACAGTAAAGTTGGAGTGCCACTCCGAGAATTAAATCGCATTGATCTGAAGGGCACTGCCACTGCGCCCATCACCTTTGAGACATAACTTGACAAGTCCCATGTGCCTGCAATTTCACCAACACCCTTAGCCGTCAAAACCGGAACACAGTAATGCTGACATTACTGCTTGGCGGCAGAAATAGGTAAGGTAGCAGTACTACCCTGGATGAACTCTTGTACAAGGAGCTCTACTGCTACTGCTATAGAGACAAGATGCTTAAATGGGTCCAGGAATGCAAGTCTAACCCGATTTGACTGCGGCGCCACAACACAGTCCATGCAGCACTTGCTCATGTCACCTTTGTGCTCTAATAACTGTACGAGGGAAGATCTCTACGTGATCACGGATAGTACTAAGTAAAGTACAACATAGTCCTAAAATAAAAGAAGCATAAGACACCCAACAGATTAGTTACTGAACTTAACTTCATAAATATCAACATCGACTCCTCCAACGTAATCTATAGTCACCACAAAAATAGGTGCATTTTGTCATAAATCACATCATTTTTAACCGACTTCAAAAAAAGGAGGAGGTTCTCAATTGTATATTTTTTGTATGTATGTTACGCGATAATTCCGGTGAACCGATTTTGATGATTCTTTTTTTGTTGAAAAGAGGGTACCTCCGTAGTGGTCGCATTTAATTTTGAAGAAAATCATCCACCTCTAAGGGTGCCTGTTCACACATGAAGATTCATTTTTATAAATAGCGCCTCAATTTTATTATAAGAAGCAATTATTTTGAATTGTTGATTTTGCTATTCTCCAATTCAAGGCGTTTTTCTCTCAATACACTTTGAGTAGTGAGAACCGACTTTTATTATCTCCTGTGTCAAGTTCCATATAGTGACGAATTAGGGGATGAATCCGGGTTTACGCACTTTCCGGTAACCGACTCCAATAAAACTTTGCAAATAGAAGAATTCCATGTACTTTTGAGGTCGGTTTTTTTAGTACTCTGCACTGAGATTATTATAGAGGTGTATTATATACTCAGCAGTAAAATTATAAAGCATAAAAAAATAGTGTGGAATTATCAAACTCCATTTCAGTACCTCTAGAATCCCACGTGTTGTGCTCTTTTTAGTATTTTCAATACATTAAAACTATCCCCTGTAAAGTTCTGAATTTGGGCTTACGCTTATTTTATACGTCGTAAACTGGATCGATATGCCGATCCATATATATATATCATTGCAAAGATTTCGAATCCATTACTTTGTAGGATCGTGTCTACTGCTGCACGTAAATCCTGCCCTGTTACTTCTTATTAATCAGGTGCTCGTTAAAGAAAATACGAAATTAATATAGCATTTTTTCCATAAAATACTTGTGGGAAGCGATAGAGGAACAGGCCTTCCTCTCTCGCACGTTTCGTTCTTAGGTGACGCCTATGTAGAGCAGTCCAAACAGCGAAACTCGGGCATGTATTTACTGTGTGAGCATAATAACTTCCAATTAGTGAGACAGAAATAAGATCGAGTTTAAGGCAACCAAAACTTGGACGTCTTTTCTCTACTAAGTAGTAGAATGTACGAAAGGAGCCTCCTCGCAATGGCGTACTATTCATGTGCTTTGTACATTCTGGCGCACTCTGGGCAACAATCGACGAGTACATTAATACGCGTATTGCCAAATTCTTTTATCAGGATGGCAAACTCATCTCACACTTCAGCATAGCGTCTGCTACTATAATATTATGTATGCCATGATTAGATAAGATGAAGCCTAAGCTGTATACCCTCCAGTTTACTCTGACTTTCCAAAATGTGTCCGTGCTATATATAAGTAACCACATTGTCTATTTCACATGCTAAGTTCTTCTCTAAGTTCTTCATTACTTAGTCTAAATTCACTTCATACTAATACATCGAGAGACGATCGAGTGCTTGTCAAAAATTACTGCCAAAACACAAGGCGTTTTTCTTTTGTTTTTTCATTATCAAACGGTACTTTACACCTGAACAATTTTTAAATCTCTGGAATCGTGTATGGAATTTTGCTGCTATGTTAAGAATGGCTCTGCCCGATGCCAGGTAGCCGCTTTGTGTTCATTGGAGCGACAAACAAACACTTATTGGCGATGACTCTCTTGTGGAATCGATGTTCTAAAATTTCGACGTTTGTCAGTTTTCTGTAAAATATAACTTTGAGTTTATTTATTTATTTTAAAACAATTTTAATACAGGCATTACACAGGTAATTAAGTACAAACACAACCCGTTGGAGTGAGAAAATAATTAGTATAGCCTATAATTATCAAAAACAAACATAGACTTCAAAGTACTTAAAATTGAGATAAAATTAACAGGAAAATGTACCGTTACATATTTTTTTTATGATACCGTAAGAATCGTAAAAAAATGTGTGACAAGCATCTCTCAGATCTTTGCGATTTAAAGCTCTGAATAGCACTAGACAGGCATTTTTTTATAATAATATCAAGTGACGAGACGAACAATTCGTTAACGCACACACTCAACACAGCCCCGCAATAGAGAAAACCCTGTGTCGCGATTGCCATGGACACACACATAGATAACCACAAATTACATGCAAACTCTCGAGAGAAATAAACGTAGGCCATACAAATATTTCTCCCGGCCCGGGAATCGAATCTGAGACCTTTGCGTGGCTGTCCGGCATGGTAACCGTTCGGCTACGCAGGCAGTTAAACAGTGGCAGTTGCCACTCAGAGCTTTAAATCGCAAAGATCAGAAGGGCACTGTCACTGTAACCTTCACCGAATTACACCATATTATTATTGTTAATTTAAAATATAATATAATAAATATACGGAACCAACCAGCGGACATTACGAATTGTTCTATGTGCTTGTTGCAGATCTTTGTTTTACATTTAAGAGAAACCTATTTCTATTTACAACTATTATAATTTTTAATTACTTTATGACATAAAAGGTGTATAATTGTCTTCTCAGTAATGTCTTTCATGGCAACTTATGGAAATCGGTCGGGTTTTCAGTACACAATATACGAGTAGAACCGATTTGAGCAGACTTGAGTATGATTTCAAGCACTGGAAATACGACCCTAATAGCAAGGACTTGCGTATGATTTCTAGTGCTTTGAATCATACTAAAAGTCCTGACTTGAGCATTGAGTAGAGTTCTAGAATACGACCCATAGTATCTATCGTCTGCTATATTAAATTATGCTAACGTTTATCCAATGTTCATAACAAATTATTTTGACGCCTCAATTTTCAAGATTGTTTGAAACGTTTAGTTTACAATACAGTAAGTAACACACTAACAGACTATATCTTTTTTATTTCGCCGTGATCGGAATTACCTACGCTATGTAAAATATAATAATAATGCATGATAAATACTAAATTGAACAAAAAGAACTCATCCATGTTATAGTACAATACATGATACGTTTCTGTATTTTGTTACTTTAATTCATAGTTTCCCAAAGTGGTCCTTACCTGCCCCTAGTGAGCGGTGAAGAGTCCTAGGGGTTTGATACTGTCCAGGAGGTGCTACCGCATTAGAAAAAAAATCCTGAATTATCTATATAAACTACACTACATACATATGTATAATTTTTTCCCTTGTGATTATTTGTCTTAAGTTTATATGAAAAATACGTGTTTTTAATTATTTTTTGTGGAGGTAGGCGTTGAAATTTTTTATCTTGCCTAAGTGGGCGGTGACCCAAAAACTTCGAACCTACGCTTTAATTAGTAGATTTTCAATTGAAAATATTATAATTTCTTACTTGCCCTGGCCTAATGAGTTCTTAGAACGCCAAGAGCGTAAATTATTTGTGAGGAGGAGGGAAGTACTTTAAATCAGAGTTGTTGCGAATATCCGCATCAGTATCCGTATTCATCGATGCTGATATTCATTGCGGATGTTCGAGTCGTGACATGACCTCTAATCGTCACCAAATAAGAGGCCAAATTTGACAATTAAAGAAGGCGATAGTATGTAACTTTGAATGCGATCAACGAAACAATAAACAAACAATAATTTGCATAATTGAGTTTAAAAAAATACATAAATTTTATTGAAACATTATATAATATGACAAAACATATTTGGAGTACTGTTTTCGCACGAGTTACAAAATAAAATGCAATCTCGAGTTACTCTGAAACGTCCTGAAAATAGTTACATCCTCAAGCTATTATTTCTTAAATAATAGTGTTGTAAGCAATTAATCGCCGAATTTCACCAAGTCACTTCGATTTCTCGGAAAAAATATTATGACATTAGGTAGGTTGTTTTATTGATGAACATACTTATTTACACTAAATTCTCGTAATAAACCATTTATGGATATTATAAAATATAAATTAAAAGAATTGGATACAATTCATCGGAATGTGGGACAATTTTATGAAAATCAGAGCAATTGCTACAGAATTGCAAGAAATTCTGTAAATGAATTGTTTTTAACTGAATTGCACGATTTGGCCTTTTAGGCCCCCAGAACTACAATGAACCGAAAAAATAATCTAAACAATCACAATCTCTTAAAATTTCGAATCGATTTCTCGTGAAAATCGTATAATGTGATTACCAGGTACGGTTTTTTACCTAATTTTGGTGGCAATTTTTAATTATGTGTTTTACGTAAATATTATTATTTATTTATTTTTTATAAAATATAAGTGCGCATTTGACCTCCATCTCACCTAATGGAAAGTGAAAAAAAAAATGTGACAATAATCTAAACGGCTAACCATGGACTCTCGACAAGACTGGATTTCCTCTCCACTGACCCGTGCATTGGTCAAGTACCTATCTACAACTGTGCTATCATCAGCATACGCAAAGATACCTAGAATTAACATATCTATCGCCATATGTTTGGAAGTAGTAATCAATAGCCTTCTAAAACCACTCAAATCAAACGTTCGCTCAAGAAATCCGAGATCCAATTGCATAGGTCAGTGGGAAGTCCATAAGAGGGAAGCTTACATAAAAGTCAAAGGCTTTCGAAATGTCCAAATGTGACAGGCATACACAAGAAGAACCCCAGTAGATCGCCCTCGTCGGAATCCGTACTGGCGATCACTGAGGAAATCGTTGTCTTCAAGGTACGATAGGAGACGGTTGTTGAGTACACGTTCCATAGTCTTGCAGAGTATGAATGTGACTGAGATAGGTCTATAGTTGACAGGGTCAGCTCTACTACCCTTTGTTGGCACAGGTTGCACGTTTGCAAGCTTCAACGACCTGGGAATTACACTAGTCTCAAGTGAGAGGCGGTACAGGCGTGTGAGAACAGGAGACAACACAGGCGCACAGTTACGCAGAACTATTGCTGGAATTCCATCTCACCCGCTAGCTTTATTCACGTCTAGATTTATTATGGGTTGGTATTATATTAAAAATTAATTCCAAAAAGAATATCTTACTGGCCCTTTAAAATGTCAAGTAGTTTTAAAGATATATGGAAATGAAATTTTTTTTTATCACTAAAATTGAACATCGTCACCAAAATTAGTACATTGGAGAAAAAAAACACAAATTAAACAAAAAAAAATGTTTAATAGCCATATAGACCAGAATCTTAAATGTTGATTCTCATACGGCTTATTGCTTGCACTCTCTGTTAACAACTGACCCAAAGCAATAATCCGTGATAAGGATGCCCCACTGGATACTTCCCACCATTGTCTGGTGAAAACTGTATCCGTATACTTCCCACCCGATCAGAACCCTAGTGGTATGAGACGGGAGTGGTGATACTTGTTAGCAGATTAGGACGAAACGCGCTATTTCTTTGCTTCATATCCTGGAAGGCTTGCTTTTCTTCTCGTCGAGCTGCGCTGAAGCTGTAGTCGAAGTTTTGCATTTATTATATTATTATATTAGAGTATTACTGAGATACCCAATGTTCCCAAAGCTCGGCTATGGTTTAGTGCTGACTGTAGCCGTGCTGAAGCACAAAATCAGTCCGCGTACTAGGCTTGGGCAGACGTTCGACTACACAAAACTGGCTAGCAAGCGAGTACTCGGAATCTGAAGAATGTGCCGAAAAGAGGAAACAGAGCTAACCCTGTCAACTGTAGACCTATCTCAGTCACTTCCATTCTTTGCAAGACTACGGAACTTGTACTCAACAACCGTCGCCTTTAAAGATTACGACCTCCTTAGTCATTGCTAAAACGGATTCGATCTACTGGGAATCTTCTTGTGTATGCCTGTCACAAATGGAGCGAGGCTATAGAAAAGCAAGGCGAAGCACTAGCAGTGTCTTTGGACATTTCTAAAGCCTTTGACAGCGTCTGGCACGCAAGCCTTCTAAGCAAGTTTCCCTCCTGTGGGTCTCTCACTGACCTTTGCAGTTGGATCGCTTTCTACATACATAAGTTTTGTTTATAGTGACCCTCCATATCAACCTCTTGGTTAGACGGGAAGGGCACTATAGTCTGTGCGAGCAAGCACGCTCAGGGACCTTCTCAGTCAGGTCTTGGCCCCAGAGCAGCCCGTTTGCACGGACTTCATCCCGTTCCCAAAAGGATAGTGCCTTGGGTAAGCTGCCCCGGGTACACGTACAGCACCCTCTGGAAAATAGTCCCAGATAGGTACCGAAGCTGTAGGCATGTCCACTTAAATGCGCAGTGCGCAGTTGACTGTTGCCACCGTTAAGCTGTCGACTCTAAGTCAACTACCAAATCTCCTCATTGGTGGCGGAGCTGCAGGCACGCTCATTTCGCGACACCGAAGCGTCTCTGCGGTTCCCATAAACCTACGCATCTGGAGGGATCAGAGGGTGTCTAGCTTATCCTTTACTGGCTCTTCGGGCTTGTGCCGAAGAGCCAGTAAAGGATAAGCGGATAAAGGATAGGCGGATTTCTTTAGTGTCGTACCTTAATCTATCGATAAGCCATTATCGACATGCAAACATTTCATTAAAGTAGATCAATATTCCATTTGGGAATATTTTAGGTTAATTTATTGTTTTGAGTTTACAAATACTTAAATATTACTAAAATTGAATTTGCACAGAAAAAATGTAATTCTAGAGTATATAAAAAAAGAGAAAACTTTGAAATATAAATCTGGAGATCTCCTATACATTTCCAACCTCAAGAGTCATAATTTCATAGAGAAATTTTTAAATAGTTTCCAAATAGTGTAAGCTTTTTGTATTTATGCATTAGTATAGAATTAATATCAGTGACTGATTTAAGTGAATATTTAATGCTTCCATTTAATTTTGGAAATAGATGAAAGTAGTAATATTAGCAATAATAAAATTGTTATCATACGTTTATTTGCTTAAAACATGGTATAACAGGAGATGTAATAAGAGACAGTGTTAGTATAAACATGTTTCGCATATATTAAATAGTACACAAATGTCTGATTATACAATGTCAATTGACTACTATTGGCCGAGCCCTTTGATTTGTGCAAAAAAATCGACACTTCTCCGAAGTGAGACAAGTAGTCACAAGCGACTGCGAGTTGTGACGAGCCACATCAAACGAGCTCTATACACGTTAGCGCTCGCCTTCACTCGGTCAGCTAGGCGAGTGACACCGAACGATGGCAAGGCAAATAGGCTGTCTATATGTTGATATTGACCTTCACCCGGCAAAAAATTTTTAGTAGTTACGGTTGTCAGTGGGAAAAAATCTGAAACGAGTGGATAATTTTGTTTTCAGAGAATGCCTAGTAAATGAGTATTGTTTAATCTAAATTAAATATAAAATTATTTACCAATAAACCTAATGATGGAATTGCATTATCATGTATTCGAGTTACATTCAAAGTTATTTTAAAATTTGACTCTTCAAAATGAAGCGAATAAAATTGAAGATGGTTTTTGATTCAATGTTTAAATTCGGCATTATTATACGAGTACGGCGGTATGATTTCCCACCATTCTTTAGAAATAATAAAAATAATAATAATAAAATAATAAAAACCTCGTATTGAATTATTTTAATAACAGAATATCGATAATATGTACGCTTCCAAGAACAACACTATCTCAAAATAATCGTTAACAACCATCATCAAAATATATAAGCAAAAATGCGATGAGGCCGTTACCCCGGAGCAGATTGCCGCGGCGGTCGCGGGCACTAGAGGCTGCGCAGTGAGCGACGTACGAGCTGGAGAGCCCCGTGGAGATCTCCGCAAAAGTGGAGGTCCTGGAGATCCGCCCCATGCAGTGTTATCGCTGCCTGGAGCCGGGGCACGTCGGACGACAGTGCCCGTCAGAAAATGAAAGGAGCGACTGCTGCTTCACATGTGGCCAGAAAGGGCACAAGGCAAAGGAGTGCACTGCTATCTCTCCTAAGTGCCCGGTCTGTGCGGACCTTGACAGGCCTGCCAATCATAGACTGGGCACTAAGCAGTGCTCTCCCCTGAAAGGGAAGAGGAGGAGAAAGAAGAGCTCTCCCCAAACCCCCGGCGACGGGCCGTCGCAGCCACAGGCGGCTGCGTCGACTGTACAGAACACGAGCTCTGCTCCAGCGGAGGTCATGGAGACGTAACATTCGCTCAGATGTGCGTTCTCCAATGCAACCTGTACGACACGCGAGGGGCGCAGAGTCTCCTTCTGCAGACCCTCGGTGAGCTTCGGGTTGCCCTGGCCGTGGTGACGGAACCATATCGAGTACCGGACCATCCTCAATGGTTTGGTGACTCCGCGGGCTCTGTCGCCATCCACTGGAGAGGCGGAGAGGAGGACCCACACTGCACCCTGCTCGAGCAAGGGCAGGATTTTGTCGCAGTTGAATGGGGTCCTCTCGCCGTCGTTGGCTGCTATATCTCCCCCAACGTGTCCCTCGCTGCTTACGAGGGATAATTGGACGGGGTGGCAAACTGCGTTCGCAGATGTCATCCTCGTCCCGTCATTATCCTGGGCGACTTCAACGCTCGCTCTAGAGCATGGGGCGACGTCTGGGATAGTGTCCGAGGGGAGATAATGCTAGAGTGGGCGGCGGGATTAGACCTTTAAGGTGGCAGGGGGAGTCGCTCATCGATCTATCGTGGGCGACTCCTTCAGCGGCACGCATGGTGTCGGCCTGGCGGGTGGCAGAAGAGGTGGTCACGCTATCTGACCACCACCACATCGTATTCGACGTGGTATTCCGCCGTCCTGCCAGTTCCCGTCGCCAACGCGGCAGCCCACCGCGACGATGGTCCCTCAAGCGGCTCGACTGAGATCTGCTCGAGGCCGCAGCCATCGCCGCGTCTTGGTCGGAAGATTCCGACGTTGAAATCTCGCTCGTTCCGGAAAGGGAACGTTGCGGCTCGGGAACATGATGACGTCCATCTGTGATGTCTCAATGCCCCGAGTTGCACGCACCGAGCAGCGGGCCCAGCACTGGTGGTCGGAGAAGTTAGCGCAGCTGACAGAGGCCCGACGCCAGTGGAAAAGGGCCCGTAGAAGGCGACGAGCCACTTCCCTAGGGTCGAGAGCAGTCCGACCCGGGGTCGTCAGGACAAGTGTCGGTGACAGATGAGGACATTTGATCTGACGATCTCGGCATGACAGACGAGGAGCTGGATCGAGCCGTGAGGCTTCTCGGTGCTAGGATCACTGCGCCTGGCCCGGATGGCGTCCCGGGCAGGGCGTGGGTGCTCCACACCGGACTGGGGAAGCACATGAGACGGCTGTTCACCAGCGGTGTGTTCCCGTCGGGTTGGAAGTCGGCGAGGATGGTCCTCATAAAGAAGGAAGGTCGACCCGCAGACTCTCCCTCTGCATACCGACCCGTATGCCTGCTGGACGAGGCCGGCAAATTGTTTGAAAGAATACTTGCCGAGCGGCTCAGCGTGTATCTGTCGCGAGTAGGGCCTGACCTGTCGGAAGACCAGTACGGATTCCGGCAGGCGCGGTCGACAGTGGACGCGATCCTTCACGTTCGTACACTGTCGACGCAGGTACTGTCCCGGGGCGGAGTGGCGTTGGCGATAAGCCTGGATATCGTCAACGCCTTCAACTCCTTGCCCTGGTTGACCGTTAAGGAGGCGCTCGAGTATCATCGAGTATCATCCGTACCTGAAGCGAGTTGTCAGGTCCTTTTTTTTTTTTTGTCAGGTCCTTCCTATGCGACAGGCACATTACGTACCCGGGTCGGGATGGCGCAAGCCATCGCAGAGAGGTCGTGTGTGGGGTTCCTCAGGGGTCTCTCCTTGGACCACTCCTTTGGAACCTCGCATACGATGCTGTCTTGAGGGTCGCACTCCCCCCGGGCGTGCATCTGGTGTGTTATGCTGATGACACCCTGGTGCTCGCCGGAGGGGAGGACTTCGAGAGGAACATCCGGCTCGCTGAGCTCGGGGTTTCTCGCGTCGTCGAAAAAATCGAGGAGCTGGGTTTGCGAGTAGCGCCTCAGAAAACTGAGGCGCTGTGGTTCCACCAACTCCCGCGTGGGAGGGAACCGCCCAGCTTCTCGATTCGCGTTGGTGACGTCGACATCCAGGTGAGGCAGTACTTCAAATACTTGTACCTTATCCTGGACGGTCACTTGGATTTCGAGGAGCACTTCCGGCGCCTGGTTCCCCGGATCCATAGGGTGGCGGGTGCATTGCACCGGAAGCTGCCCAACCTGGGGGGCCCTTCGAAGGAAGTTCGCCGTTTATACGGTGGAGTGGTGCGATCCGTGGCCCTGTATGGGGCACCCATCTGGTCACACCGACTGACGGGCGTCCGGCGTTGCAGAGCCATGCTCAATGGCGTGCAGCGCCGAATGGCCATATGGATCGCACGAGGATACCGCACCGTATCCTTTGACGCGGCGACTGTCCTGGCGCGGTTTCCCCCGCTGGACATTCTAGCGGAGATGGACGCGCGTATTTAGGCGCACCTCCGCCAGGCGGAGGAAGCTGCGCTGCCGGAAGTGCGGTGACAGGAGCGCCGACGGGCGTTCGAGAAGTAGCGCGAGAGGCTGGGACAGCCGTGGATCTCGCGCCAGCGCGCCGTCGGCGCGATCCTGCCCAACCTCGAAGTCTGGTTGAGCCAGCAGAAGTGCGTCACCACGTTCCGACTGACACAGATACTCACCGGGCACGGATGCTTCGGTGAGTATCTGAATCGGATCGGACGCGAGTCGACGACGCAGTGCCACCACTGTGGGAGGGACCAGGATTCCGCCCAGCACATGCTGGAGGAGTGCCCCGCATGGGCCTCCGAGCGGAACATCCTGGTTGCCCGCATCGGGCGAGATCTCTCTCCGCCAGGCATAGTAG
>NW_020653337.1:13595345-13605478 GCF_003589595.1 Hyposmocoma kahamanoa
CCTGGTTGCCCGCATCGGGCGAGATCTCTCTCCGCCAGGCATAGTAGCGGCTATGTTGGCGGATCAAGAGTCCCATGAGGCAGTGGTCACCTTCTGTGAAGCGGTGATGCTTCAGAAGGAGGTCGCCGAGCGTGATCGGGAGAGGGCCGATCCCTCTCGGCGGCGGCGTATCTTCGCGGCTGCGGGCGATCGGAGCGGGGGCTTCGTTCGCCAGTAAGTTAGGCAGCCGCGAGGAGGACGACGGGGCGGTGTGGCCCGCTTCGTCGTGAGGAGAGGAGGGGGAGGACGTAGCTCCTCCTAGGTGCTGGGGGGTTCCGGTGCCCAAAGTCGATCCCGGATTCTTCCCACTAGAGCACCCGAGAAGGCCCACGGTGGCCTCCGTGGTGGTTTTAGCCGGTAGAAGTCCGGCTGCCCCCGCGGCGGAGAGGTATCCTCAGAGGATTTCCCCGCGCAAAAAAAGCATGGTCATTGTATTGCTGGCTTTATAAAATAAGAATTTTTAGTAGTTAGAGTCGTCAGTGGGAAAAAATCGGAAACGAGATGGATAATTTTGTTTTCAGGAGCTGAGAATGTCTAGTAAATGAGTCTTGTTTATTCTAAATTAAATATAAAATTAATTACCAATAAACCTAATAATGGAATTGCATTATCATGTAATCTAGTTACATTCAAAATTATGTTAAAATTTGACTGTTCAAATTGAAGCGAATAAATTAAGATGGTCTTTGATTCAATGTTTATATTCGGCACTCCCATGATTTCCAACTTCTTTTCCAAACTTTCTTCTTCCAAATTTTCTTTTTGATTTGTAGGTAAACTTGAAATATTGAAAATAATAATAATAAAATAATAAAAACCTCGTAGTGAATTATCTTAATAACAGAATGTCGATAATATGTACACTTCGAAGAACAACACTATCTCAAAATAATCGTTAACAACAATCATCAAAATATAAAAACAAACAGGCAATCTTATTCAAATTCAAATTCAAATTCAAATTCAAATTCAAATTCAAATTCAAAATAATCTTTATTTCATAGGTAAGCATTATTACACTTGAAATCGTCACAATGGTTAAACTCTACCGCTCATTCGTAAGGCAGATTCCCCTGAGAAGAATGAGCAAGAAACTCTAGGGGTTGCTCTTTGTAAATAACATTTACAATATTTTTTTATTTGAAACATCAGATTGAGACTACCTCCATGAGCTAAACGGGTTACTACCACGGATTTTTGTCATCCAAGTACGCAGAAGTTGTATAATAACCTTTAGTATAAAGTTTTGTTTCACTATAGTTTTAAACCTCGTGAAAGGCAAATTTTGTATATCAACCGGAATCTTGTTATAGAAGCGTATACATTGCCCCTTAAATGATTGTTTGACTTTGTGAAGACGACCATCAAGAAAAGCTAGTTTATTTTTATTCCTCGTATTAATGTTATGTCTGTCACTATTTTTCATAAAGAAATTACTATTCCTTTTAACATAAATTATATTTTCATAAATGTATTGTGAGGCTAGTGTAAGAATGTTAATTTCCTTAAACTTATCTCTCAAAGATACTTTGGGGCCCAGATTGTAAATTGCCCTAACTGCACGTTTCTGCAGGACAAAGATTCTATTGATATCGGCGGCATTACCCCAAAGCAAAATGCCGTATGTCATTAGACTGTGAAAGTAGCTGAAGTAAACCAATCTAGCGGTTTCGACGTCTGAAAGTTTCCTTATATTTTTAATCGCGTACACTGCAGAGCTGAGCCGTTTTGACAACTTACTTATATGGGGACCCCATTGCAATTTAGCATCTAACGTTATACCTAGAAATACAACTGTATCCACAAGATTCAATTTTTCGTTTCTAACTACAATGTTTGTAACCGTCTCTGTAACATTGGGTAATGTAAATTTCACACAATTTGTTTTTTTCTCATTAAGAAGTAGGTTATTAACAGCAAACCAATCAACTACTTTAGATATAGCATTGTTCACATCGTCATAGGAACTTTGGTGCCTTTTAACTTTAAATAATAAGGAAGTATCATCAGCAAACAATACTATCTCATGTTTTATACCCTCCATAAGGCTAGGTAAATCATTAATATAAACTAAAAACAAAAATGGGCCTAGAATTGAACATTGAGGGACACCCATGCTAATTACAGACCCTGACGATCTCGTACCGTTAACATCGACCCTCTGTACCCTACCACGCAAATACGATTTAAGAAGGTCGAGATCACGTCCCGCCACACCATAATGGCGAAGTTTCCTGACCAGTGTATCATGGTGCACACAATCAAAAGCCTTGGAAAGGTCACAGAATACACCAATAGCATCATGTGAGACTTCCCATGCATCAAATATATGATTAATCAACTCTACACCAGCGTCGGTTGTAGAGCGACCCCGAGTGAAACCAAATTGTTTAGGAGACATTAAATTATTACTATAAAAATGTGCACACATCTGATTTAGAATAATTTTTTCAAATATTTTACTGAGAGTTGGTAGTATTGATATAGGTCTGAAATTGGTGGGGTCAGAAATACTACCAGATTTGAAAAGTGGAATAACTTTACTTTGCTTCATGAGGTCAGGAAAGACACCATCATCAACACATTTATTAAAGACACAGGCTAAGTAAGGCGCAATACAATCAACTATAGAACTAATCACTCTGACTGAAAGACCATCAAGATCAGCAGTATTTTTTATATTTATAGACTTAAAGGCTTTAACAATATCGTTTGGAAATACATGACGGAACCTTAAATTAGTGATACTAACTGCATTATTTTCTTTTAGTAAGGATTCAGCGGCCGTGGGAGATGAATTTAACGAATTAGTAGTCAAAATTGGAATGTCGGTAAAAAAATTTTCAAATATTTTAGCAACTTCTGC
Source organism: Hyposmocoma kahamanoa (assembly GCF_003589595.1). NCBI lineage: Eukaryota > Metazoa > Arthropoda > Insecta > Lepidoptera > Cosmopterigidae > Hyposmocoma > Hyposmocoma kahamanoa. The sequence continues at coordinate 13,598,251 of NW_020653337.1, forward strand.
GTCTGTGTTTACAATTTTGTCATTAAATCTTAGTTGAAAATCTAAGTTACGAGGTTTGACCCTTCCAGTTTCGCTATTTATAATATTCCAAGTCGTTTTTACTACATTCGCGCTGCTTTTTATTTTATTATTAATAAACATTGCTTTGGCTGCCACACAAACACGTTTAAACATTTTCGAATATTTCCTAACAAAATCATTAAAACTGTTACTAGTGTTATAAGTTCTTTCATCGTAAAGATCATATAGCCTTTGTCTACTTTTGTGAATTCCCACAGTCGCCCATTCACTAAATTTCAATGAATTATTAATAGTTATGATTTTGGACTTAAAAACATTATCACGTTCAATTTTCACTATGTTGAAAACTGAATTATACAATTTATTGGGATCGTTAACGTACGGAATGTCAGTTAGTTTAAGCATTACGTTATTTCTATAAGCTTTAAGTCGACCATTATTTATCGGAACACATGTGATATCCTTTTTCGGCATTTTGTCAACAGTTATATTAAAAGTGGCCAATTGACCGCAGTGATCTGAAGTTAATTTATTTATAATAGATTTATTACTAGGTACGGCGTTGGTATAAATGTTGTCTAAACAAGTGGCAGTAGTAGAAGTTATTCTAGTAGGCACCAAAAAAAGATTCACAAGGTTATAACATTGGAAAAATGATATGAGCCTACTGCTAGCACTGGAATCTTCTAATAAGTTAACATTGAAGTCACCACAAACAGCAATATATTTATTTATATTATTTAATTTGGCTAAAACTTCATCTAATCTTTTTTCAAATAGTTCGTAAGATGAATGAGGGGGTCTGTACACGCTTAATATAACAAGCCGTTCAAGCTCTATGCAGGATATCTCTATAGTCCGCTCAATAGATAGGCTCACAATATCTGTACGTTCTTTAAATTTTAAATTATTTTTAATAAGAATTAAAGAGCCGCCATGAATAGCTTTTTCTCTGCTGAACGAACTAGCCACCTGGTGATTGTTGAAGCTAAACATGAACTGATGTTGTGATAGAAAGTGGTGTTCAGTAATACAAAGAATATCAATATTGTTACAGTTAAAAATAATTCTATTTCTAGCTCTTTGCCTTTCATGCCTTGAATATTTTGGTGCACCAGGTTTAATATAAAATTTATTTTATTTCTGTGTGTTTTAGGTTGGTTTCTTACTATCAATGTGTTGCAAGAGTATCTCTCCGTTGTCTTATTAATTAATTTAAATAATTAGAAATTGAATTAATTTCAACAGAATTATTATTGTCAGTAAACTGACCTATGTCAACGGACTGCTCAATAGAAGCAGCCGGTCTGGTAGCCAATGATTTGGCTGAATTATTAATATAATATGATAGCATCTCTGCTATCTGTCTCCTAAAATAACTAGTAAGATAATACCTATCTTTAGTCAAATAAAAATATTTACTAATAAAATTATTAGTATCCATAAAATGAAATTTACTATAATGAAATGTCAAGCTGTGTAATGTCCTATTTAAGTTATGCCTCAAATTATTTTCACTTGTTGTGAGGCAATTGCTGAAGGGAAAAGCTAACAAAATAATTTCTTTTATATTAATTAAATTATTTAATTGTGAAAAATATTGTATTAAATCTTTTTTGTTACATTTTCCTCTTCTGCCAATTAAAATTATTAATGAAGTGTCTTTGTCAAACTTAGTTGACAAAATACTATCTAATATTTTACAGTATGTTGCACCTGGCATGCAAATATTTGTTAATTTTAATCCTAGGTGGTTAAGTTGCAAACCTATATTTTTACCCATTTCATCACTATACATAACTATTTATTTTGAATTTCATTTGATCTAGTTATTGACAAAGAGGTATTTTTTGATTCTAAACAAGATTCCTGCAACAACAATGAGGAGGGATTAGTGACACACACAGACAGGGAGGATTGTGGTTTTATTTCTTTGCAATTGCAAACTTGATTATTTGTTAAAGAGTCAAATCTGTCATTATTATATCTACATAAATCTAATAAATTATCCATAGCATGTGTGTGCTCCTTAATCTCCTGTTGCGCAGTTTCATATTTCTGTGTTATTAATTTTAATGAATTTGTTACACTATGTAATTCTGCCTGGAGGCGCTGTGTGTCACATTCATAGCTAAGCCTATTTTTCTCAAGATTTATCTTAAGAAACCAACGTAAAATTTGGCAAGATTAATTAATAATCTACTTAAATATGTGTAATTACATGAGATATTTGGGCTTTTGGGGTGTGATTTATAGACAGAAAAATAACACGTGCCTGTACAATGCGACATTGGGTCGATTTTAGCTTTTTCTAATGCTATATCCCGTAATGCTGCAGCGACGAATTCTTATTAATACTTAATTGTTCTCACTGTCAATATTTTTGTCTATTTTATTACAATACATGCGAATAATTCAATAAAGCACTTGGAAAAACATTTGTTTTGACATGTCATTTACTTCCCTTTGACAACCGTACCATGTACCTCATGTACTGCGAAATGGACACGGTTGGCATTTAAGATGACGTTAGGTATTTTCGATTCCCGTGTTTGACACAGACCAATGTAATGCTATCTCTTTTGGCTTAAGACGGCACGCAATAGTTAAACAAAGACAATAACATGTTTATGTTTTGAAGATCGAAATGCATCATATACATATAACGTCTGATTTATATATGTCAACATAACATGTCCTTTAGTTTCCATAGTCAAAGTCGAGTCAGTAGATAGAAACGACACTAATATCACTCGAGAACCTAATTTGTAGCTTTGACATGGAGATGTTTGCCGAGTTGATTCATGGCCAATTTGTGACAAGCTGTTCGATATATTGTTAACAGAACCCACTGATTGGATTGGCACAGGAACTTTTTCATATTTAAACAGAAATTTTTCTTGAATTTGTGTAAGGATAGCGTGACTATGTAACCTCAATTCTTGGATTTCGCGGTGCCTTGTTCAGGTACCGGCGAATCGTGGTCTATATACTATTATTTGTTTTCGTAATCTTATAACATTATACTGTATCTGTACTAAAATTGAGCATAACACTGTAACTTCGAACTTACAATAAAATGCTTCGTAGTGGGAAGTGGTCTTACATCAAAATACTTTTAAAGAACTCAGTACCTATGGCGAATTTCGTAGACACAGTTTTATGGGTCGATAGAGCTCGAAAAATTATGTAGGATATCGTTAAAAACTCAAAATCGTAAAAAATGGAGTTACAGTGTTATGCTTTTCAGGTACGGCATTTATTTAATTATGGACAGTAATATTCACTGAGAATACGGCCGTACCAGTATTTTTTCAAATTATGGTTAATTTTTTTTTTTCAATCATGAAAACAAGTTTCAAACCACCAAAATTAGAAATCAGTACTAAAAAAATTATAAATAATTAGCAATTTTTGTTTAGTGGGTCCAGGTGAAGATTTAGGTATACTAGACTACAAAAAATATTACATATCTATTTTGGCAACTCATACTACGACTTTCGACCACGCGGCGCAAAAATCACAACTGGGAAAATCACTCATAAACGCGCGATTGCATCGATACAGTCGGTTATAAATCCCAAGTGTAGCGATGCAATCGTGCGTTTAAATCGGTGCAGCGCGCTTGCGTCGCATTAAAATGGCGCGCGCGTGTAATGTAGACGATTAGCGACTGCATCGCTACTGCATGTAATATCATTGGCATCGCGTATGCATCGCTGCTGAAAGTCGCCATGTGTAAAAGCTCTAAGATAAAGCAGCAAAGCAGGTTGATAGCTTTCATGAAGGGATTCTTTCGTTAGAATCAACAAAATCATTGAAATAATATTTTATCACAATACCAAAGAAAATAGTAAACTTTTTTGTAAATAGATTCAATATGAATGTACATTTTTATTAGACTTTATATATTTATGTAATTGTCTACAACGCAAGCTTACGTCATTGTTGACTTTACGGTTTCGTCAGTTGCATATTTGTATCTTAGACTTTTTTCCATCCTCTAAGATTTGTATTCAGAGCTTAGACTATTTTTTTTTCTATCCTCTAAGATCAGAGCAACATATCGGAATAATAAATTTTTCAGTTACATAGTGCCTCATTTTCTTCCCACAAATTATAGGACTTCCAACAATTTTTCGGGTTTGATCCGCTGATGATAAGACACTTGCATTAGCAACAACCCTGCTTTAAATATTAGATAGAAAAACTTTAAAAAAGTTGCTGATCTGGAAATTAACCTACCAAATGAGAAAAACCATTATTCTTATTATCTTATTTATATATCCATATATCTTATTTATTAATTCCACATTATTATATGTCGCAGCCGTATTGTATAAAGCGCCGTATTACATTACGGCTAGCCGATTTGCGATACGGCGCTGTTTTCTAAAACGGCTAACTCATGGTCAACCGGATTGTAATCACGTAACGCTCAACGTAGCGGCGGCAACGTTTAGCCGTATTATTCACAGGGAAAATGTCTTGGTCGTGTTACTTGTCTGTTCTGTACTAGAGTGTAATTTATTTAAAAGCCGAAGGTGCGGAGGGAGTAGGGTATGTTTTCCATAATACAGTTTATAACACTGAATCTTCGTTTCGACAATATTATCATTGTCACACACTTTATTCCATGGTGGTTTAGTATTATTTTACATAAGTCAAATCTTGGTTACGACCCCCATTCAGAAAGTTAGTTTAGTACATGCAGCGAATTTGTTTTCATTTCCGCACATTTATAAAATTTAGGATGCAAGTGGCTAATAATAGTTTTCGATGATATAAATTAAGTTGGTAGAGTAATATTACGTCAGCAAGATATTCGGAACTATATTAGTATTTCGTTCGGTTATTTTCGTATTTTTACTTGCACAAAAGTTTTCGCAGATTATTAAATAACGCAGTAATATTTATATTTTGAATAAGCTCATTTTTTATTTACTTTTCGGAGCTTTTATTACTACCCGTCTTTTTAGGAAAAGTAATTATGAGAAGAGAAATAATTTGTTACTTACGAGTATGTTCACCGCGCATTTTCAAGCATATTTTAATTTTTTCCACTCCTTTAATTTTTTCCACTCCTTTTGTTGTTATGATAATGTAGCTCTACTGTCGGCTGTATTTGGAACAAGCATAACAATAGTATTCCAGCGACACATTACTAAACGCACTTTTATTAGGCAATTTGCAATGCTGACCGAACACGAGGTAGCCTTATTAGAAAACAGCGCCGTTTTGCAAAGCGGATAGCCATAATGTAATACAGCGCTTTATACAATACGGCAGCGACGTATAAGTGTATAAAAATACAATACAGTCTTAATATTCAATTTATAATATACAGCTTGTCCTACAAATACATAGGGCGCACTATAAGTTTCCGGAATGAATAAGAAAAAAATACTATAAATAGTCAGAAATGAATTTATTGTTCCTCAACTTAGAATAATAACGCATAGAAACCTAGTCCGCACACGCTAAGTGAGGCAAATTGAAGCGCTCCCGAAGGGCCTGCCTACACGAGCGGGCGGGCCGTCAGTGCTCAAGGTCAACTTGCACCGCGAACAGATCAAGAATTTTAGCTAAAAATGACGAAATGTGCGGTAAATGAGTGTAAAAATACGTCAGAGAAACATAAAATAGATACTAACATCACATTCCACAAGGAAGTAACGCGTTTCAACTTGTATTTTATATAAATATTCACTAAAACCGAAAATTAACCTACTACTAAAACTAGCCTACATGAATTTGATTTTTGCCTCACTTGTGACAGTTCGTTTGATATGAAACTATCATTCTATGCGTTATTATTCTAAGTTTCTCAAAATATTCTCCGTTAGCCTTAATTCACTTTTTCATACGAATGAATCAATTTTGAAAACGTTTATGGCACTCCTCCGTGACAATCTTTGAAACATATTTTTCATACTCTTCGACAGCCTCTTCAGGTGATAAAAATCGTTAACAGCGTAACTGGCTCTTAATTTTTGGAAACAAATAAAAGTCACAAGGTGCCAGGTCGGGACTGTACGCGGGATGGCTCATAAGGTCAACGTTGTTCACCTTCAAAAATTCATTTGTCTGTCTGGCCGTGTGAGAACTAGCATTATCGTTGTGCAAGATGATACGGTTTTACGGTTATTTTTACGGAGTCTGTCAATAATTCCGGCAAACAAACGGTCGTGTACCAGTCACTATTCACGTTACAATGATTCTCCAAAGCAACAGTAGCAGTTTTATTAAAAAAAAAAGCAATCATCCGCTTAGAGGCACTTTGCGCGCGCGCCACGCTGGTTGGTTTCGGCTCATCTTGAAAAACCCATACGCTCTATTGCTGCTTTGTTTTGGGATCGTAACTATAAATCCATGTTTCGTCACCTGTTACTATATCCCACACCAAATTTGACGCCCCTTCGTTGAATCTGGTAAGCATGGCATTGCACCAAGTGACGTGATCCGTTGTTTGAGCCTCAGTCAAATTGTGTGGGATCCACCAAGAGCACAGCTTTTTCATACCCAAATGTTTGTGTAGTATTGATTGTATTTGACTCATGCTGATGCCTAAAGTTGCCCGAATTTCATAGTATGTCGCATACCTGTCTATTTGATCATACGGCGCACAGCATCGATGTTTTTGTTGTTCACAGCAGTGAACGAGCGACCATCACGAAATTCATCACTGAGATTCACACGACCGCGTTTTGATTCTGCAAACCAGCTATAAATAGTCGTCTTGCATGGTGCTTCATCGCCAAAAGCAGTTTGAAGTCGAGCGAAGCTCCGCTGAGCTGTTAAATTACACTTAAAGTCGTAGAAAATCATACTACGAAAATTTTCACGAGTTAAATCCATGATGATGTAGACAACCTTTCACACACAACTTCTAAAATGACGCCACAATGTAAAAACAAGTGACAGTCAGATGAAACAAACTGTATTCTACAGCCAAAGAGTTCCATTTTCAAATGTTGTAATTACTTTTTAAATATTGTTTATGTAAGTGGCCAGTTCCGGAAACTTATAGTGCTCCCTATATAGTGAGTCATATATAAGGAACGTAAATTATTCTTTTCTTAATACCACATAGAAATTTAAAAAAAATGTTTTTTGTTATAATATCAAGTGACGAGACGAATAAATCGTACGCCTGATGGTAAGAAGCACAGCTTTAAATCGCAAAGATCTGAGGGGCACTAAGTAC
>NW_020653337.1:13605488-13625956 GCF_003589595.1 Hyposmocoma kahamanoa
GTACCTACAATATGCTTAAAGCTTCGTATCAGACTTGTTTTACTTATATTGTTTTTTATCTTATTTCAGAATGGTATCGTAGAGCGATTGCGTGCCAGTGAACGGGACCAGCGATCGGAGAAAACTCTTCGATTTATGATCACCTTCTTCGTAGCACTTTGCTTATTGCTCTTGTTACTGCGATGGGCTCTGCCAGCGCAGTCGAAAGACATTTGATCTGCACCTAAACCGAACGAAACTTCCAAAAAACCTTAGCCTTAGGAAAAGAGGGACGAGGAGTGAGAATGCTTCTGCTCCGATCTGTCGGGCGTAGTTTTTATTACTTGTTGTATTGGTGCTATCATTCATAACATGTTTTTTCTCCGATTAAGCAGGTGGCATTGCTCTTGACCTCGTTGTTATCTTACCTAAGATGTAGATTAGTCGGCGACATTATTTAATAATAAGTATATGCTCACGATGATGTGGTCCTAGTCTCTCAATAGGATATGAGAAATAAAATGTCTACAGTACAAAATCTTCTCATGTTACGTTAACGTTTTAGAATGTATCGGAGTATTGTACTTACCCACACAGAACTTAAAATATATTTTAACAAAATGATTTTACTCTAAAATGAAATTGTTCTATACTTTTTTTGTGATATCATATGACGAGACGAACAAGTCGGGCACCTGGAGGTAAACGCAAGCCTGCTTAGTGCCACTCAGAGCTTTAAATCGCAAAGACCTGAGGGGCACTGTCACTGTACCCGTCACCCTGAAACAAAAATTTTACAATTTCCAGCTGCCTGCAATTTCACCAGCAGCCTTGCTTGGCATCAGAAGTAGGTATGGTGGCAGTAATTCTCTGGACGAACTCGCTAAGAGCTCTATAGTTAATAATTATCTAATGGCCTTTGGATCTTACAAAATTTTAAGCCGTATTAGTATGGCGTATTCATAATAAAGCACCAAAACTCACCAAAATGTTTTTGTGAACTTTAGACCCAAATACATAAACTGCGCGCCGAACCGAGAGTAGTAGAACGATAGGGACACTCATTTAAAAAAACGATTAACGTCCTCCTCTTAAATCACAAGAGGAAAGTCTATCTTCGCATCTCAAGGTTCGGTTTTATAAAATACAAAATAGGATTCAGATAAACGGCTGCAAGTAAAGTGTGGAGTGAAATGATTACTTTTTATACACAACGTTGGTTATTTTTATGATTACAATAAAACGTTTTGATTCCACTTTTCATTTAATATCAGGTGGAGTGAAGTTATCTATTTGCCTGCCACATTTAAAAAAAGACATTTACATGTAGCATTAAAATTCCATTAAACAATTGACGGTACGTTTTCCCTAATCGTTTACCAAGTTTCAACTTGTTCCCTTGCCTATCTGGGTCAAAGTAAATAAAGTTATGCAAACAGAAGCGACATTGAATTCAGTATTGGATTGCCTAACGACTTTTTTGCGGTATAGCGAAATGTATACCATTTACCCATAGCATACAGCTATAATTAGGTTTTGTTTAATGACGCGTTACTTACGCGTTATTTCTATTATCGTCATGGACACACGTCATAATTATACTTTAAGCACATTTTAAGTACATTTTTACAACAGTTTGCTTTAAGGTCATTGACTTACAATTATATGGACGTCGGGTCCGCGCTAAAAAGTGTCCGCACTTGTAAGGCGCTAAAATCGTATACAGAGCGCGACACTCCGCTTTAGTCTTCATTTGTTCTACGGACAGCGCGATACTGCAATGACATAACAATTTAAATTTCGAATAGGTTGACTTGGGACATTTTTTTCGTGGTTTTTGTATTAGACCCGTCGTCCATTTATTTGTAAGTCAATGTTTAAGGTTCATGGTAATAAATAAGTACCTAACTACTTGGACACGGTCTAACAATTGAGTCTGACCAAATTTTAGCTAGTGATCGTGTTCATGTTAGCAAACGTCAAAAAATATAATATAAAATAGTACAAGAGTGTTTAAAAACGGCGTAAAACGATCCATTACGAAACAAAAATCGATAGCTGCAAGCAACGCGATCGCTTTAAGTGAAAATAAGTTTTACAACAGAGCTAACACTCAGCTTTTCTTTCTCTTTTTGTTCTTTTCAATAAAAAATTTCCAAATATTACTTTCTCGCTGTTATACTCGGTTTTTAATTGTTATTTCTCGAACAGCGACTGAGGTTCCTGTAGTTGGCTGTTTAAATTTTCCTGATTGAAAAACCATTTCAAAGAGAAAGTACTCTACTTTTGGGTTTTAAATATTACTTGAGTCCACCTACGTTAAGAAAATTTTATATTGTTATTAGTTTCTTTTTGTTTTCGGCGATCTTTATTAGTTAGTGTTGGGCCATGGAAATATAACTGTATAAAAAATCTTTTTTTAATTATTCATTACATTTGAAAAATATTTTTAATCATTTTCACCGTTTGAAACTTTTCGAACAATTACCCAACACTAACACCAGCTATAATATGGTCTCATTTTTTGTGTCAGCCTGTACTCTATTCTAACACATTAAGATTTATAGAAAACCTAAGAGAGTGTATGTATATTGATTTAATTCATTATTAACATTGATAACAAATTTGTTAACCGGTCTTGTAAAAGAATTTTAAGAAAACATACACGATATAAGAAAATTCTGTGGAATATATTAGCAGATGTGGTCTGGTGGTGGCAATAATGTAAAAAAAGTTTTGTGAAGTAAAAATAATTTGTATGTGCATAACTAAACATCGAGAAAAAAGTCTGACCAAAACAAACAAGTCGTTAAGATGTTCTCCCATTGTTTGGGGGAATTCTAATTTACGAATGCATAATAGAGTTATGATTGAACATAAAATATTTTCTTTGCAGACCTGGTTACCAACATCCATTAATAAAATGTTAATATCAAAACATCGTTCATGTAATTTTCTTACCTTTACAGGGCGTAAACGTTAGTGGTACCCAGGCGAAAATTTCCTAAATATAAGAGAAATCTATCAAAAATCTTTAAAAGTATCGAAAGTAGTATGTTACCTAACTTTTAAGTAAGTTTAGTTTCCCTACTTTAAGTGGCAAAAATATATTTACTTATATATAAATTATATTTATTTATATATAAGGGCCAGCGGTAAATAAAGTTATAAAACTATCTTTTAATTCAATAAAAGCAAAGTGGATTATATAACTATCTTTTAATTTAATAAAAACAAAGTCATGTTTATTTTTAAATATAAAATGTTGTATTCAAAACAGTTGCCCGAAGTAGGAATTATATCAAAATAATAATAATAAATAATATATTAAATGTATGGGAGCGTGAAACTTTAAAATTTTGGATATTTCTAGTTTATTGTTTAAAAGTATATTGATGTCGTTTTACTCATTAAGTAAGGTACATACTTTCGATATCAGTTTAATATCTCTTACATTTACGGAATAATCACATGGGCACACTTAATTTTTACACCTTGTATGTCTTACCAACTCCTAATTATTTATGCTAGGAATTACATTATTCATTATCCGTTACTATCTCATTGGTAGTAACGCAAAATTAACATTTTTTAGGTAAAATCCTATAAATTATTTATTAGTAGGTACTACAAGGTACAATTTTTTATTTGAATCCAAAAAGTAAAGTCCTAATCACAGAAGCTAAATAATATAAAAAGTATTGACGTACATACTTACTTAAGTATTTATATTAGGTAGTTATAGTAAGCTGACATTAACGTTGCAGAAATATATTGTTTTGTAAATTCAGAGTTGTATAATTTTATACTCCTTATTTTATGCCATTAAAGCTATAAATCGAGTGATGGAACATAAATCGTGAGTTTGGTAGTAAACCCGCACAGTTCGTAAGTCAAAATGGCTTTTAAAAAGTTTGAAAAAATTTAACTCAAAGTCAAAGTCAAAGTCAAAGATTATTTATTCCATAGGTAAAATAAATTTACACTTGAAAACGTCACATTTAACCTACTGCTCGTTCACTACGCTGACCTCCCTGAGAAGAACGAGCAAGAAACTCTAGGGATTGCTCTTTTCAAATAAACTTAAATGCTATGGAATATACTTTGAATCAAATTTGTGTGGATTCTGGAGCCATGTCGTCTTTCCATACATCTTTATCTAACACGTAGTCTTCAATTTTGTAATATGATTTTTCGATCAAAATATTTTTAATGTAGTTTCTAAACTTAGGAAATGATAAACTTAATATATGCTCCGGAATCTTATTGTAAAAACGTATACAGTTCCCCATAAAAGAGTTGTTTACCTTGGTTAAACGAAATCGTGGTACCATGAGTTTGGACTTAGCTCTAAGGTTAATATTATGGATATCTTCTTTCTTATTGAAATTATGTATATTTTTACGGGCATATAAAATATTTGAGTAAATGTACTGTGATGCCACAGTCATGATACCAGTCTCCTTAAACTTTTCTCTGAGAGATACCCGAGAGCCTAGACGGTACACAGAACGAATCGCTCGTTTTTGCAATACAAATATGGTTTGAATATCTGCCGCTTTACCCCACATGAGAATCCCGTAGGACATTATACTATGGAAGTAACTAAAGTAAACTAGTCTAGCAGTACTAACATCGGTAAGCTCACGTATTCTGCGGACTGCGTATGCAGCGGAGCTTAATCTGCTGGCCAGGGACGATATATGTGGAAACCACTGAAGTTTACTATCTAAGGTCACTCCCAAGAAGACTGCTTTATTAACAAGGTCTAACTTTTCTCCGTTTATTTCTATGGTTGGACTAGTCGATTTTACGTTAGGTAATTCAAATTTAACACATTTTGTCTTCTTGGCATTAAGCAATAAATTGTTAGCATTAAACCAATAAACTACCTTAGAGAGGGTATCATTAATACGGTCATAGTTATTGTCATGTCTGTCTGTTTTAAAAATCAAGGATGTGTCATCAGCAAACAACACTATTTCGCAATGGTCCTTAACAAAGAATGGCAGATCATTAATATAAATCAGTCACTCTAAATCAGTCACTCTAAAATGTAACTGATATCACGTGGCGGGAGGAACAAGTCATCCGCCTGGTGATAAGCGACGTGCCTGTCCATAACAGTTGCATTGCTACTGAGTGCTTAAATCACAAGATCTGAGGTACACTGCCACTGCGCCCGTCACCCTGACACATAACTTGACAAATCCCACGTGCCTGAAGTTCACCAGCACCCCTAGGGCGCATTTACTCGACACGAATTTCATCGCGCGGCTGCCGCGCGGTCGCCGAGCGGAGTCCGCGTTGCCGCCGTGTATCGACCGCGTGCATCTAACTGTCATGGCAAAATACGCTCTATTTATTTAGTTTTGACATTTTAACAAGAATTTGGTCTACGCGGTGGCCGCGCGGCTACCGCGCGGTTGTATTATTCAGAGGAATATAAATGTTGTTGCCTAGTAAATAGAATTCAGATTCGCCATTAATGCACATGAAGACCGTGGTAACAGGGCGGATGAAATTCGTGTCGAATAAATGCGCCCTAACTGGACGCTTACCCTTCAAAATTGAAACACAGTAATGCTGACTACTGCTTGGCGGCATGGCAGAAATAGGTAAGATGACAAAACTGCCATGGATGAACTCTTTCACAAGGAGCTCTACTGCAACTAAAATACGTAGTATTTGCAATGATCGTATACAGGTGTAAATTTGAGACGGGGCAGCAATGTTAGCCACCTTAATCGTTGTAATTACTACAAAATGTATGGTAAAAAGTTTTTTGCGATTTCTGACATTTTGAGTACTCTTACCTCAGTTGGTCCCTTATAGACTATTGATGCTTAACAGAGACCGGATCGAAAGGCATAAAAAATATATACTAAACTTAGTAAAAATTTCCTTTTATCTCGCTAACTGTACCATTTTTTCAAAATCTGTGAATGCCAATCAAAATATCTTTAAATTTCATGGATAGTCTTCTAGAACCGTTTTCCTGTAACTACAACGATTAAGGTGGCTGGCCTTGCTGCCACGTCTCAAATTTACACGCTGTATATGTAAAAAAGTCATCGAGTATTTATAATTATTGCTCTTCATTTCAAGAAAGCTATAGAAAACTTTTCGGGTTCGGGTAATCATTATTATTCCATATCCATACCTATCTCGATTATTTTAGATGGCATTTGTATTAAATATTAGTATATTCATTGACTTACAAAAGTATATTATATAAATTTACTTACGTTGTTTGTAATGGCGCGCGTAATCCGCGCTTGCGCGTTTTTAACCGTCAACACGGCGCAAGTCCAGCCAAAAATTTTTTTTCTTATTTTTCTTGGCTTCACGCGGTAGTATCGCGCTTTTTTATTTTTGAAGCTTTAGCGTCGAGCAGGTTCATAGAGGATGAAAAAAAATAGTCTCATGCGCATATCTTAGGCATATGCGCCTCACTAATGACTGAAGTGTCTTTACACATGTATTAATTTGACTATAATTTGACACCACCTATATCGGCAGGAACTCATTAGTAAAAAATGATTTTAACAAAAAGCAATAACTGTGAACACTGCTGGACTTGTTTACTAGTATGTCATAGAAACATACATTCCTGCGACTGAACTTACTATACAATCATAGTACTAGATTGAAAAATAGGAAATGGCTGATTACTTTTCGTGTTCTATGTGTATTTTTTGCACAATAATGAATTTTTTTATCGTGATAGTATTTTAACTTAAGAAAATGGTAACACTGTATTAGTGTTACGCCCAGAAAATTCGGTCAATTGAATCGATTAAATAGTCGAACATTTACACCACACTTACAAAATATTATTTATTTTTGTGGTTGGAACAGAAAAAACACAACTTAATTTTATCGCATCTTTTTATACAAATAAAAATAGTAAAAAAATTGTGTAACCATTACAAACTCGATGAATAATTCTTTTACAAATCATTCATTCTTGCAAACACATCTCTAATCACTGGTGTCATGTCGGAAGAAAGAAATTGAAACAAATGAAGGAAAGTTTGCGAAGCGAAAACGAAGAAATACATGCAGTGTACACGATTTACCAGTGACTATTTACTAATTAATTTTGCGATAAATAATTTCGTGACGTGTGAGTACATTTTTATTCAGTGTATTATATAGGTAAATAGGATTTTGTCTTTTGAAGAAATATAACTCATCAAAAAATGTGATGTCAAATCGTGAAGTGGCGCTGATGTTTATGGGCTTTACTACGCGTGGGAAAGAGACGACGCATTATTTTCACCTGTCATTGCTTGTAATCTCCTCGTTATTTTTTTATAAAAAATATCATTTTGCAGTCGGAAAGCCGTATATTTAGTTGTTTTCATTTTAATTTTAACAAAATATACCTACCTTATCATGTGTTATTTCGCATTACGAGTATGCAATTTGTGTAATACCTCATTTATGTCTCGGTTTCACATTGGATTTTTGATTATTTTGTGTTCATTGATCCTTTTAATTTCTGTTTTAGGTAGTGGGAGAGTAACAATGAAGTATTTATATGACTGCAAATGAATAGTAAAAACTAATCATAAAATTGTTTAAGAGTTTGCAATCTGCAGCAATGATGAAGAGTACATTGCCAAAGGACAAACCAGGCAAGATGAGGATCAGAGCCTTTCCTGTAAGTCAAACATTCTTTATCTGTGTAAATATTTGTTACAATTTTTTGTAATCCTTTCTAATTAATGCAGCCATTATTGCATGTTCCCAGTACCTATTCACACAGTAATTTATTTATATGCAAAAGTGTATGATTCTTTTAACAGAAGAAGTCCTGATTGTTGTGTTTCAATAATTGTTTTAATATTTTTTGATAATAAATATGCTTATTAAGATCCAAAATTATTTGGATCATTTTATTTCTATTCAATGATAGCTTTCATAAATATTCCTAGAGTTATTTAGACTTTAGACGGTATCATTTAGAGAGTTATTTACATTTCATGGGTATTTTACTTTAAATTTTATTTATAACAAAATACATTATTACAAGCACTTATAAGTTGCATGATTGTTTGTAATACTAAAAAATAATTGAAATTATGAAGAATATGAAATATAGATCTATCATAGTACACAGTTTCTATAAAAAATCAACTATGTTTCATTATGCAAAACTATTAATTGTTACATATCAAATGAATCAGCAGTTTTCAATACTCAAGTATTTCAATATTATTATTATTATATATATTATATATTGTCTAGTTGGTCAAAATAAATTACAATAATTAACTTTTTACTATATGCAATTCAACCTATTTTCCACTGCTACACTGTGAATATTTCACTTGGCAATTCTGTGTTTACTTTTAATTTGACACATAATTTAAAAATAGAAATATATTTATTTCAGTTTGGAACAAAATTTTAGTATTCAATATGTCATAATTATATTTTGACAAGAGGGAAAATCAATCAAAAGCTAAACATTATTAGAATTTTTGTACTGCTGTTATTTCATGTTTTGCTACTGCTGTTTTCATTTTAGAAAATGTTTCTTTAACTATCAAAACAGTTGAATAGTCAGGATGACCAGAAAATTTCAAGTGTGGAACTATTCTGAACCATATTATCAAATGTATCCGGACACATGGGTCTGTACTGTATACGCCTATAAACAAATGATGTTGCATATTTGAAAATGCTACTACTTAGTTGGTCTATAATAAAACGTGAATGTAGTATTATTATACTTGTTATAGATGACTATGGATGAGAAGTATGTAGAGAGCATATGGAGCTTGCTCAAGAATGCAATTCAGGAAATACAGAAGAAAAACAACTCTGGTCTTTCATTTGAAGAACTGTATCGCAATGCATACACTATGGTCCTTCACAAACATGGTGAAAGACTTTACACTGGATTGAAGGAAGTTGTTACACATCATCTTGAAACAAAGGTACTGAGATAATTCTACACTGAATTGATTATTTATGATTAAAAACATATTTATTGGAAATCATATCATTATCGAAAAAATTATAATATGAAAATTATCAACCTACAAATTTAATATTCTTAGCAGGAGCCAGGTTTCTATTCATTCAAGTTTGTTATTCAATAGTATGTAAACTATTAGCTACTGAAGCAGAAGCCATAAATACATGTAAAGCTGACTGAATGTAAGATAAGATTGCCCAACATTTAAGTATGTTTTTGCTGAATATTGCATAAAGTTGGATTGATTGCCCAGACCTCAATAATATTGTACTCAAAATTTCAGTTAGGATATTTAATGAGCGTAATATGCTCCATAATCCATTTAATCATACTAATTTTACAAGTAATTGTAATCTACCAAAATCATTAGCATTCATATGTATAAAATAATAATATGATTACAATTATTATTGCATCTACCTTTTCTGCAATGGCATTATGAATACAAAAACTGTTATGACTACCTAATAACTTCTTCACTATATAGTGATAGGTTGTTATGTTCTAGTAGGCCTGTTAGTTTGTGTTATTGTAGTGTTATTTTTCATGTTCGTTATGAGAAAGCTTTAATTGGCATAAGTGATTGTTTAAAAAGAATTACATTTTGTAAGATAAAAATATGAGTAGAAAAATTTTACAAAACTTTATAGCAGAAGTTTACGCAGTTTTATAACATCACAATATGATTTTTACATAATTAAAATCATATAGTTTGAGAAAACTTTAGATGTTGTTCATTCTGAAATTAGACCCAAGCTCTTACTATGCCTTTTTATTTCTCAAAACTGTCTCGGCCAGTAGGATGGAATATGGTGTAAGCTCTCTTCTTAATGGAAGTCCATTACCAGCAGTGAGATGTATGTGAGTTGATACAATACGGCTCATTGTTTATAGGTCAGAGAAGATGTCCTGCATTCACTACACAATGGATTCCTGCAAACTCTGAACAATGCTTGGACTGACCATCAGACCAGCATGGTTATGATCCGTGACATACTTATGTATATGGACAGGGTATATGTACAACAGAATGAAGTTGATAATGTTTACAATCTTGGACTAATTATATTTAGAGATCAGGTATATAAATATATTTGTTTTATAATATTACATATTGCTTACTGATAAATTTTCAAATGCAATATTTAAAGAATGCACGTTTTGGACTCGCAAATTGTTTAGTCTCGAACACTTGAAAATTTATACCCGTCTAAATATACGGTATAAAATAATATAAATTTAATTCATAAGACTTTAAAATAAGTAGTAATTTTTTAAAAATATATAATAAGGCATTATTAACATTTCTCTTTGAACATAACACAACTTACATTTTGATATTTTATTATAAGTCTTGTTTACACTTGCCATGATTTGTTAATGTTGAGATAATTATGAACGAAAGTGACAATAATTGTGACAGCGACAAGCAATGATCTTTATATGCATAAGTCTTCTTTAACTTGAAGTTTACTTTCAACTTTAAGAAGAAATTCTTTCTATGTTGGAGAAATCATGTCAAATGTAAACAAGACTTTGCATTAAATGTTCAGTTGCTCTGTTCAAAAACAAATGCTAACAACTCAATAACAATTCAATTTTTTAAAAGTATTTTTAATATATCTTTGTTGCACCATTTATATCTCACTTGTCTGTCGTAGTAATTATGTGAGAAATATTTAAAGGAATATTTGTGCTCATCATCAGGTGGTTCGCTACGGTTGCATCCGCGACCACTTGCGACAGACACTGCTGGAACTCGTTGCGCGCGAGCGACGTGGCGAGGTGGTTGACCGGTTGGCCATCCGCAACGCCTGCCAAATGCTCATGGTTCTTGGCATTAACTCTCGCGTCGTCTACGAGGAAGACTTTGAAAAACCATTCCTGCATCAGTCCGCTGAGTTCTATAGAGTGAGTACACTTTTTACATAGTTAGCTTAGTTAAAGGTAACTATGAAAACGATGGCAAATAATGTTTGGTTTCTTTTATTTATTTTTAACCCCTACCAAAAAGAGGAGAGCTTAAGCTTGAAGCCTTAGTCTGTGTATATTATCTCGGATAACTCCAATCAACTACAACTTAATTTTTGGACCTGTTCTGTTGTTATTTTGTTTTTGTTCCTTTTTTCCACAAAATTCCTTTCTTTTGTTTTATAACAATTTTTTTTAATTAAAAAGCTGGTTTAATCCGGATGGTTCTTAGCTATGATTGATGAACATCTGCTAAAGCTGTTTATTAAATATCATCAACTCTTTTCGTCTCTCTCAAATAACGACCCACCGAGCTTAAACTCGCTTCGTTTCGACGTAGACAGATGGTGACTTTATTGCCTTTTTAATCGACTTCAAAAAAAGAGGAGGTTCTCAATTCGTCTGTTTTTTTGTATTGTATGTTTTGCGATAACTTTTATGTGAACCGATTTGGATGATACTTTATTTGTTGGATAGAGGGTACGTCTTCAGTATTGATCCCATTTGAATTTGAAGAAAATATTCCACCTCTATGGGTGGGACACTAAGTGATGAATCGTTTTCGCTCACCTTCCGGTAACTGATTTCAATAAAACTTAGCAAATAGGTGTTATTCCACGAATTTTTGAGGTCGGTTTTTCTAGTACTCTGTACTGAGATTATAGAGTTTGCTGTTTTATATTTTTATTATTATTTTTGAATAGATGGAATCTCAGAAGTTCTTAGCAGAGAACAGCGCAGCGGTATACATTGCGCGTGTGGAGGCCCGCATCAGTGAGGAGGCTGAGCGTGCGCGGCATTATCTTGACGAGACCACTGAACCTCGCGTTGTCGCCGTGCTCGAGCACGAACTCATTGAACGCCACATGAAGACCATCGTTGAGGTAATTATCACTGCATCTTACCATATAATCTAGACAGGCAAAACTAATCGCACAAAGAATTGTGTAAAGACTATTATCGAGGTAACTTGTCAGATATTAAAAATGTCTAGGCGTAAGGATTATACAGAATCGCAGCAATTGCATATTAATTTCTTTGTTACCACAAATTATGTAACTATAAAATACAAATCTTCAAATAAGAAAAGATGGTATATAATTGTGAAACAGGGTAGCTAGCCATTGACGACCCGAACCTGTATCTTACATACATAAAATTATATAAAACTTAAAAGATTTTAATATATAGATTCTATTTACATCTTTGTATTCAAATTATTAATTGAACTGTATATGTTTTTGGCATACCTATACCTTCATAGGTACCATTATCGCGACGAAACCATTTATCTTGACCCGCCTGTTCCGATTGTCAGTATGAGGTCGTAATGACAATCGGTGTGGTGTGCATATTCGATATTGCGGCTCAGATGGAGAACAGTGGCGTGGTGCACATGCTGTTGCACACGCGCACTTCGGAGCTGGCGTGCGTGTACAAGCTACTGTCGCGCGTGCCTGACGGACTGCGCACCGTCGCCGACGCAGTCTCTGCACATCTGCGCGAGCAGGGTCGCGCACTTGTCACTGACACGCACCATAACACCAACGCGATTGCGTTCGTGCAGGTAAAATATTACCTTGTGTTTCCCTTAAACCTATTGACTCCTTATAAATAAATATGTATAACCAACAGCAGTCATTCGTTTTCAACACTTAAAATGAAAACTCAGTTTAGTCATATCTATTTTGTACAACATATGTTAAATTTAAATAATTTATAATTTATTTGAAAGTTAAAGTTTCTCATAAGTGGCGCTGATGGCAAAAAAGCCATTGAAGCCCAGCACAAACGTCTGCAACAAGCACAGGGAAATCCATAATTGGTAAGAGCGGTGACCCCGGTGTGGCAACAGATGCTGGTTCGAGGCCAATCAGATTGAAGATTTTTTCTTTGTGTCAATAATAACTTATGTAATTTACTTATTTTTAAAGAGTACTCTCAATATGATTTTATTCATATATTCCTGTGCAGGGAAGTTTAATTGTATTCAAATTTTTCAGAATCTATTGGATTTAAAAGACAGATTTGATCACTTCCTGCACAACTCATTCAACAACGATAAGATCTTCAAGCATATGATCGCCTCTGATTTTGAGTACTTCCTGAATCTCAACAATAAGTCGCCTGAATTCCTCTCACTCTTCATTGATGGAAAACTCAAGAAAGGCGAAAAGGGTGTAAGTACAAATGCGTATTACTACAACGATGTTAAAGATTGGTTAATCTACATTTGATACCATGTCAAACAGACTTTATAAAAATATTCCTGGTTTGTAACTGTTAAAAGTGTTTATGGCGAGCCACCGGAGGAGAAGCGGTAAAAACTGTTTTGCTAGATCAATTGGTTTAGGTGTTTACTATTAAATAGCGGTCTTACAATAAATTTACGTTATTCCTAAGATATTGTCTGAAAAATTAGATAATTTGTCACACGATAAAATGTAGTTTATTCGATCGTATATGCAAAATCCTGAAAACAGGCTGGAATAAAATCTAAGGCTCAACTCACACTGGCACACAGTCGAAGCGTCGCGTCACGTCCTGTTTTTCACCTACAACGCTTTGCGACGCGCGGCGTCGCAGGACGACACTCGCATTAATGCGCCCGGATCACAGTGTGGTCGGCGTCTGCCTCACTCCGCTCAAGTGACGCGCGCGTCGACGCGCGACGCCGCTCGACTGCATCCAAGCTTCGACGCGCCTCGACGCCCGTTTCCATATTTGCATAACACAAATTTGTACCTTAATTATGGGAAAACAAAGATGAATATACTATAGGCGAAAAACAAGACGCGTCGCGACGCTTCGACTCTGCGCCAGTATGAGTTGAGCCTAAAGCGAATTATGATTTTTAATAATTCATCAAATTTTACTTTCATACTAAAATAAAAGTATTTAAATAAGCTCTAAACGGGGATAACTCCGTGAGTAACAAAGAAAGGGCTAGCGTAAGTACCCTGTCTGATGGAAAAAGCAGAAGTTGGGGGTGGGGATATACGCTTGCACATTTAAACTTACTACCTGACTATCAAATTTAGATCTAAAACATACCAGATAGTACAATCAAAACTTAAAAGTTTATTTTTGGTAAATTTATTACGTTTTGCAAAAATTCATGGATCAAAACTTGTTGTTTATGACGTCAATAATAAAATCCAAGTGTTGTGTAATGGGAAAATGGCCATTTTGAAAAATTCCTATTTTTCCGAGTAAGTTTACTATATTTTCCCACGTTTGACTGTTGACACCTGTCAAAAGTTGAAGATTCCAATCATTTTAAATATCGTTTTACTCTAACTTGCTTTTAGATATAGAATTTTATTTTATAATTCACGCTAAATAAAACTGAAGAGAATCGACTCCAATTTTTTAGAAATTTTCCTGGAAAAATTTCTACTATTTGAAATTTTTCGAATAATTACCCCACAGTATACACTCCTGCGTTGTTATTAGTATTTTACAAATAACCCTGTATAAAAACTTTATACCCAAAATTTTAAATGACCACTTGTTCATAACTTAAACTCGATCATAGCGATAATCCTTTCACAGATGAGTGAGCAAGAAATAGAAGCCGTGTTAGACAAGACGATGGTACTGTTCCGTTTCTTGCAAGAGAAAGATGTTTTCGAGCGTTACTACAAACAGCACCTCGCCAAGCGGCTGCTGCTCAACAAATCCGTCTCCGACGATAGCGAGAAGAACATGATCTCCAAACTGAAGGTAGGTACTTTTTGTTGCTTCGTCAATTAAGCAGAATGTTGTCATCCTATGAATAGTCACCCGTTACACCTATCCTTTTCTTCGACTCTTTAGTGGACTGCAAAATATAGGTCTGTATTCAGTAAGGGAAAGCAAAGAACTTTTTTTTTTTCATATTTCAAGGGATATTATGATCGACACTAATATGAAAAGTAATAATAATACAATACAACTAATAAACAAGTATAGTACAAATACTTACAACTAATTATTTTACCACCAGGCGCACGACTTGTTCGTCTCGTCACTTAAAAAAAAACTACAATCTTTGTGTTTCGGGCATCTGTTGGATTTCTATCAGTTGTTCTTTGCACGTGCATGCTGGACGCGTTCAATCGACTTCTAGCTACTACTCTGTATTTTGGTTATGCTTTTGTTAACTTGCTTGGTATATTGTTACGGAGTAAATGTTATTATATTTGTTGCTCTATATAGTGCACGTGGAGGAAAAAACGTAGTTTTGAATTCAAATTATTATAAATCATAAATCTAATAATTACTGGACATGGAAATTTGTATTCAGACGTATTTCGGAAATGTCTTACAGTACAAAGATCTATAACAAGAAATACATAGAATTTCGACGACTCGCTAACTGGACCCGTGCCTCAGATGGTTAGAGCAATGCTACAGTGCAGCATGGATGGACGTGAGTTCAAGTCCCACCGTGTCGACGAATTTTTTTCTGTGTTCGATTTTTATTATCGAATAAAGATGTAAAGATACTAAAAGAGTTCTTTGTAATTGCTTATTATACACCATATATTATTTTGTCATCAAAAGTACGTGACATGAACGTGGCGTTAATAGATATTGGTGTTAGTAGATAATGAGCCTTAGACTCAACAAACAGAACGCTTGTTGTATCTTTATTGGATAATGAATTCCACAGTTTAAAGGAATTTCATTCTTACAATATTTTTTAAGTTATACTATTTTATTTTATATTAACTATTATTGTTTATTAAGTGACTATCATATCATCCCTTGACATATTTTAAATCGTTCCATCACCTATATCGACGTAGAGTGGAATTAGATTTTGAAGCGTATAATTCAGCGTTGCGGGGCTATCCCTTGCTTCAATAACTAAGTACAAAGAGGAACACCTCAGATTGTGTGGTTCTAATCAAAACTTAACACTCCTGTTGTTTCCTTTGGCTTTTCCCAGAGAGATGGAATGTTAAGAGATGTGGAACCTCGTGATTTTCACTGTATTATCGGTGACGTCTCACACATAGAAACTACCGTCAGTGACTAGCGCCTGTCCTCTCCCGTCCTGTCCGTCCACACGATACTGCAAAATTCTTTACTGTTACATATGGACATTTTCTCGTAAGTGTCCTTGCAAAAATCCTCGTAGATCCTTTGAAAAATCTTGCTTAAAGTCTTCGGATTTTGTTATTCTTCGTTTTGGTGTCAGCCCTCGCAAAGATAAATAATTAAGTTTTGTAATATGTAAAGAATTTTGCAGACTTTAAGCATGGTTAACACATTTTTGGATTAGTCTTATGTAGAAATATTAGGGTTGGAAAAAGTGAGATAAGGAGATTTTTGACAGGACAATTATAGATTCATAATTATACCCGCAGAGATGGGCTGTGGGTTAAAACAACCCGCCTGGGGTTTTCCCCAAAGTGCTGGATTTTAACCCATTTATGCCCAAAATCGTGAGTGGGAATGACGTATACGAAATTTAGTATAATTCCATACTTATAATAAATTTCGATGTAAAAAATCTTTTACACTGAAAAGAAGCAACTCTGCACCCACCCCACCTTGCGAGCCTTTGGATTCTCACTTTACGATTCGATTTTTGTGAAGATCGATTCAAGTACATACGATCTAACTATTTTTTTGCATCGATTTATTTCAATGCGATTTTCAAACGGAATTTATTCAATAGAAAGGGAAATCGAATCGTCTGGATCAGAAAGCAATAAACATTTTGTAATATCACTTAATTTGAAAGAAACTCGATTTATAGCAAATATTTAGTTGTAAATAGATTTTGCCCTCGATTTTGGGCGTTAATGGGTTTTGACGCGATTTAAACCCGGCAACGAAGTGCCTGATTAAAACCCGGGCACTTGCCCATCTCTATAGACAAGTACTAAAAGAAGTTATGGAAAGATGAGGTAATTTAGCAGAGAATACCTTTCATCAGGTAGTATAGTAATCATACACGATATATTTATATATATATTACATAAAGGACGGCACAAAGGGGAAGAATTGATAATCTCAGTACAGAGTACTAAAAAACCGATCTCAAAACTTCGTGGAAATACATCTATTTGCCAAATTTTATTAAAATCGGTAACGGGCTAGTACGCGATACAGGATTCACACGACATCCCCTAGTTTGCCACCCTTAGAGATGCAATATTTTCGTCAAATTTAAATGGGACCAATACTGACGTATCTCTCGAATATATCTCTTTCCAACAAAAAATCATCAAAATTGGATTGATTCACAAATGGAGTTATCCCGTAACATACATACAAAAAAAATGCAGTCGAATTGCAAACCTCCTTTTTTAAAGTCGGTTAAAAATGTCTTTGGATAAATAGATTTTATAACAGAGGCAGAGAGCAAAAAATTTGGAAGTAATGGGAGACTTTAATGCTGTTGTAGATGAAGGTAAAGTAGAGGATATTCATGGAGAGTTTGGCTTGCCAAAAAGAAATGACAAACGTGGAAGGTTAATTCAGTTATGCATAATACATAATTTGTCATAAATACCCTGTCCAAATATCCAAAAAGAATACCATATCATATATCTGACATAAATAACTTAAAATGAACTAGTCCTTCGTACTATTTATGGGCTATTAGTGTAGAGCACCTGTTAAGGTTAATTAATTTCATATTAATTTTCTTATCCGTATTTAACTTTCAGACTGAGTGCGGTTGTCAGTTCACATCGAAGCTGGAAGGCATGTTCAAGGACATGACTGTCTCCAACACCATTATGGAGGAGTTTAAGGAGCATGTGCTGTCATCCGGGGTGAATTTGATTAATATATTTTATGCATATTGTATGTTTATGCATTGATTCTTTAGTGAGTGCGTTTTCTTTGCAATTACTATAATAGTTAGAAAAAGGCAAAATAGATATATAGGCAAAATAGATAACAAAGCCATGTGTGATCATACGTCAAAAGGGCTTTTATCACATGGTAGTCATAAAAATGACACGAACTACATGAAATGAAATATGTATATGGGAATTTTATAACTCGCCTATATAAATATAGAAAAGTCATGGAGTAATTTCATTTGTAGCATCTTTATACTGCTCCTGGAAGCTCCATTTTGCATCTTCAAAAGCTCCTGCTTTTGGAGATGCAAAATGCCAATTTCCAGGAGTGACATCTGTGACCTTATTACACCATGGGTGCGAAATGTTGTCAAACAGAGTCATTGAGATTACTTATATTTTGGTTTCTTTGTATTATAAAAACTACACAAAAAAGTATTCTATTGTATTCTAAAGCTACACTTCAAGATACGTGTTACAGGATGTACTATTTTCAAAGTTCCACATGCTATGTTATCGCCTAAAAACTTACACAAAAACACCATGCTTAAGCGATTTTGTGCACCTTATTGCCTTAACCCTTTTTTTGCGGTTTATTAATGTACCACATATTAATGATGAGTCACAGAAAAAGGCAAATCCCTCGCAGTGACGGATGAAGTATTTTTAAAGAAAGTCCAAGGTCAACAGCGTCACCATTGTAAAAGTAACCTTTAGTTATAACGTCAATAAAGCTTAATTTTTTACCTAATATGTTCATTTTCAGACCAATCTTCATGGTGTAGATCTTTCGGTTCGCGTGCTCACAACGGGATTCTGGCCAACTCAAAGCGCTACGCCCAAATGCAATATCCCAACTGCACCGCGGAACGCGTTTGAAGTTTTCAGGAGGTAAATTTTACTGTCGCATTTATTATTATAATTTAGGTGATGGGTGAACGTATCTAATGGCGGCAGTGAAAGGGAAGGCGTGTGCAAGAGAGAGGGATGATTCGAAATTAAAGAGAAGACGAGGGGTTTTTGTTTTTATGGACGACGTACGACCGAATAATGTTGAAGTAACAAAAATAAATAATTTTTCACCTTCCCTTTTCTTTGATTATCCCACATATATTTGAGCAACAAACAACAAAGTTTTTCATGTTTATTCATTTGTATAGCTATTTAATTTGAGATCAGGTAGTTGGTGCACTAGCGCTGACTCATTATGTAATATTTCGCTGCAGCTTCTACCTGGCGAAACACTCCGGGCGGCAGCTGTCGCTGCAGCCGCAGCTGGGCAGCGCCGACCTGCACGCGACGTTCCGCGCGTCAAGTGGTGGCGCCTCCCCCCCGCGCAGCCCGCCTGCGCCCGCCGCGCCGCGCAGACACATCATCCAGGTGTCCACCTTCCAGATGTGTGTACTGCTACTCTTCAATAAGCGCGAGCGGCTCACTTACGAGGTAACCTCCTTTATTATGTATTTTTCTACATCGATCACTTCTCGTCTTTAGACGAACGACTTTTTTTGTGAAACGTGTTACGATTAAAATTTTTATTTGACGTACATAAATTGACATCGGCACTGTAACATGAAACATATTAAGTAATATTCAACTCAATCACAGAAAAATTAAGTATGCCTAAAATCATTGACCTTCCAATAAATGGACGTCGGGTCTAATACAAAAACTACGAAAAAAATGTCCTATACAAACGCAGTGACATGTAACGAAATATAAAAAACTAAAACAATTTAATTTAAATTGTAACGTCATTGCAGTACTGCCTAGTTTTGCTTGCAACAATTTAAAGGCCCAAAAACATCATATTCAGCTTCTACTGGAAATTTAACAAAGTGCACCATATTTAGCTTCGACTGAAAATTACTTGAACACAAGAGTAATGGTATCGTAAATATTAATTAATTTTTATATATATTATTATGTCGAATTTTGTACAAATTCACTTAAAGAAATAATAAAGAGTTGGGCAGATACATACATACAAATATTACTACAAATGTGAAAATAAGCGTGTACTATAATATAGAAATGTACCGATTCCAATTAAACGTAAACTCAAATATCCGTAATTCCGAAAACCGATTTATAATAAAACTGTTATGCTTTCGTGTATTTTTAATGCTTTTCACAAAGACAAAATTAATTTTTATTTTGTAATTTTTCTAAATACATTTGACATTATGAAAAGTCGAGCTAACGTTATTTAACGCAAATGTATTTTCTGGCTTCTAATAGGTTTTCCCAAGCCGTAAAACGAGTACAACAATATTTTGTTAGTTATTACTAACGTTTATTAAAAATCATTTTAAAAATAAGATTAAAATCAAAGCGACTCTATAGTTTCTTTGTTCTAAATATTTCAATTGCTTGTGGTTCGAACAATTGAAAATGACCAAGAAGTTTATATATAAGCTTCTTGAAATGGACACAATGGGTCTCTTTCCATCTTTTGCGTCTGCAATTTGTAGAAAAAGGACAGTTAGCTATTTGATTATTTTGTGTGCTTTTGTAATTTATATTTACGATTCATTTATATATAAATTAAATACTATAAAACTGTACAAAATAACATTTTTATATGAGAACTATGATAACACAATATATTTGTTTAGTGAAAATATGATACAAAACCCTGTTTTTACACTTTACTGCAGTAATTTTTACAAGTTATTATTAGGGGTTAAAGTATGAAATTGCCGTTTTATTGCAAT
>NW_020653337.1:13626356-13629283 GCF_003589595.1 Hyposmocoma kahamanoa
TTTCAGTACAAATCGGCAATTTCATACTTTAACCCCTATTATTATATGGTACTGCATGATTGACAACCGCGCTGACAGTCGAACAAACGAAGACTGTTGCGCGATTGACGCTATGTATGTGATTTTAACGCCCTATAGATGCGGACACTTTTAAGCGCGAACCCGATGTCCATTTATTGGTAGGTCAATGCCTAAAGTAAATCTATGAATGGCAGCTATTTCGATAGTAGAAAATAGATATAGTGGGCTGATCAGTGTGTAATCCCAAAACAGCTCTAGGTTTCAAGTTGAAGAAAATATTTTTATTTAATTATCATTTTGGAGCATTAAATTATAAAAGGTTCTTTATATAGTTGAATAAGTTTGCGAAATAGGCCCAGATACAAATGTGTTTGGGTTGTTCTTCAAAAGGGGCAAAAAACGTCTTCCGGTCAATTATTTTAATATACTAAAATTTCATGACACAATTAATAAGCTTTTTATATATATTTACCATTATTTTACATGTTACCCAGTTTAAAAAATACATCTTTGGTTTAATTTATGAAAAAAAAATCAAAAATGTCGCTAAACGTCATTTTACTCCTATTCCTATGACGTCTCTTAACACAACATTTGTTCACAAATAATTTATTAAATACTTATACATTCTAAAAATTTTATGAATGAAAGTTTAATAAATTAACCTTCGTTTAAAATAAAAACCTCTTCAAATACTTTGCATGGTTAACTTAAACTTCAATTCAAATTATTGCTACAAGAAAAACGTCATTTGTCGCAGTAACGTTGTTAAATCTTATTATTGAACGACGCATTTTCGAACGCATCTTTAATACACCTTCCCGGGTGTGCGGGAGGGGCCTTCAGTCGGCGGAGACCTATTGGTGAACGAGCACGTGCGGGTCTGAGAGCTGTAAGTAATTTTTTATAGTTCTTCACATTTTGTCATTAAAAATATCATTTGTGTTTCAACCTAAACTCCTTAAATGCACATACGTAATATTTTCGTTTGTATTTTATTCAATAGCCAGTGGCAAATGAATTCATTTAGTCTAATCATAACGGTTTTTTAATGCTCACAGACAAGTCCATACAGGTTTTTTCCTCAACTCGTCATTCTATGCTACATCATTGTCGGCACTTATCCGATTCGCCGTCATCGCAATACCGGAATAAATATATGTTTTATATTATCAGTCAATTGTCGTCCCAACACAGTAATATAACTAGAATAACCTGGAATTATTCTGAAGCTGGGCACGGAAAGGGTGCTCCTGATGGCGTTGGTGGTACAATAAAAAGAGTAGCAGATCAAATGGTGCATTTTGGTTCAGATGTTGGAAATTTTGATGAGTTTTACAAAATCATGGAATCAAGATTAGAAAATATTATAATTCAAAGAGTTTCAGAGCAAGACATAATTCAGAGGGAGAGATTGATTCCTGAGCAGTTGAAACCATTCAGGGGCACCCTTTCTGTACATCAGGTTCTTTGGGACGCGTTCAGACCTAAAATCACTATGAGAAATATGAGTTGCTTCCTATGTGATGCTGGTGAAATTTGCTCCCATGGTAAGCATCTGGGTTATATCAATAATAAGTCCTTTAGAAATCAGAACGACGATCTTGATTCTTGTGTAACTCCCCTGGCAAACACTAAGCGTACATCTCAAAATCAAAACAAAATTCAGATTATTTCTAATGTTCTTATTGATGTCACTAATAAGACTCAGCTTCAGTGAAAATTGACCCATTTTGATTATTCCAATTTAGTTGATAATAATTGCGATTGGAATTAAGATGATAATACGTGATATTTTTTGCGTGAAATCTTTTGAATCCTAAAATTGTAAGTAAAAGTATACTATTTGAAACTTAATATTTGTCTATCCTGTGTGTAGATCAAGGATATTACGGGGATGAGGACGCAATGCGGATGCAGATATGAATATTTTTAAGAGATATACATCACGTAGCTAAAATATGTGGAACTCTCTTAATAATTATGTCCTTAATTGAAGAAGTTAATCTGTGATTTTTTAAAATAATTACCAAATTACTATTACCAAAGAAAAACTAAATCCCGTATTACAGAACATAGCTCAATACTAAAGCATTACTTAAAACTAGATTCAAGCCAGTTGATTGGTTGAAACTATTTTTTTTATTTCATCAGTACTCAAGAATTACTTAAAAGTAGATCCAAGCCAGTTGATTTCTTGAAACTATTTTTTTTTTATTTGATTAATACTCAAGCATTACTTAAAATTAGATTCAAACCAGTTGATTGGTTGAAACTATTTTTAAGTAACGCTTGAGTCTTGGTAGACGTTCTATAATACGAGACTGAGTCCTTTATTAGCTAGATGATTAAGTTATTTGAGTGTGACAGTTTGTTTTTAAGAAATATCTAAGTACCTACTTAGCTTCACAGTTACGTATTTATCGCCTCACGCTAATAATTTAAGATTGTCATTTACTTTGAATCCTTTGTTTAATAAATAAATATTATATAATATACTTAATAAATATTTTGATTACTTAAATGTTTTTTTATTGTTAAATACCCAAAAATGAAAGATTTTAGATCATTGTCTGCAACACGGCGTCATTATTATACAAGCTAAAGTCATTCTCAGTGCGTGGTGTCATTAGTATCAACGTGAATAATTAGAAATTTACAAATATTACGAAGAATAATGAAAATTAATACGTGCCTTTCATAAAATAATCTTTTAGAGTATGCTTACATTGCATTTAGCTTGATAAAAATAGCTTACAATAAAGGTTCTAAAAAATATATGAAAACTTAACAAAAATATAATTATTAATACAAAGATCGAACACTCAGAAAAAGCACTCAGAAAAAATTCCTTCGATCCGGTCGGATTCGAACCGACGTCTTCTTGCATACCGTGCCAGACGCTA
>NW_020653337.1:13629383-13651654 GCF_003589595.1 Hyposmocoma kahamanoa
CGGTCGGATTCGAACCGACGTCTTCTTGCATACCGTGCCAGACGCTAACACGAAATTCGTGAGGTCCGTTGGTTCGTTCCGTGGCTTAGTTGGTATAGCGTCTGGCACGGTATGCAAGAAGACGTCGGTTCGAATCCGACCGGATCGAAGGAATTTTTTCTGAGTGCTTTTTCTGAGTGTTCGATCTTTGTATTAATAATTATAACAAACTAGTGGAGTAATTTCACAAAAAAATAATTGAATATCAATTCAATAAAAATTTAATTAACAAAAATAATTTATTTCGAAGAACAACCCGTTTACAAAGATCGAAGCACGCTGAAAACCCAGTGCTGAGCGACTTCTGCCGCTCGGTAAATGCTGAGATTGTCCCGCCCACACAAATAATTTGTGTTAATTTGTGTATTTCAAATAGTCTTTTTAAAGTACAGTATTTGATTAATGTGTATGTAAATAAATGTTTTACAGGAAATACTGAACGAGACTGACATCCCCGAGAAAGATCTCGTGCGCGCCCTGCAGTCACTAGCGATGGGCAAACCCACACAACGCGTACTCATTAAGCACCCCAAGACGAAGGAGATCGAGTCCTCGCATCAGTTTTACGTGAACGATGCCTTCACATCTAAGCTGCACAGGTATTTTTAATAATAACTGCATGTGTAGAACGTAGACATTTTCGTTGTTGTTTACATAGAGTTTGGAACGACATAAAAAAAGGATATTCTCTCCGAAAAGGTTTTTCGATTGGCGGCAGTGGCGTGATCGGCAATACATACATTTTCAGGTGTTTAAAAAAACATTACAACTTTGTTTAAAACAAACCTTTGTATTCATTTTCACCGTTTTAGACCCTTCTACCTTATATTTTGGTAGGTATGTAGGTAGTGTTACTAAAAATCAATTTGTAAAATGTTTGTATAAAACAATCACAAACAAAAATGTAGTATGAATAGGATGTACGTAGACAGGAACTTAATTGATAAATTTTACAGAAATATTGTATTGAAATGTAGTAAATAATGAACCAAGAAGCCGATACTTCATTAAAATTAAACAAATTTTCGCTACACGGCATTTACTCCGGTCATGTTCATTGACTGGCGGCGGCGGCGCGGCGCTCATCTCTAGGTATCACAATCAACGCGTGGGAGTGTTGCACCCATACCGTTGCTCCTTTATTTAGTGATATACATACAGAAATTAAACGCCTGCAACTAACACGACTCTGCCAAAGTTTTGGAAGGCCCCCAAATGTTCATACATAATCATCATGACGTTACTGTACCTGAACATGTTGTTATTATATTATTATACTAAATATTTATTATTTTCTTAAAAAAAAAAGATCCTCATCCCTATTTGTTAACGAAGACGTTTTTTCCGCATACTTTTACCGTTATTCTTCTATCATCACGTTTTGCGTTCCAGAGTAAAAATCCAAACAGTGGCAGCTAAGGGTGAGTCTGAGCCGGAGCGGCGCGAAACCCGCAACAAAGTAGACGAGGACCGCAAGCACGAGATCGAGGCTGCCATCGTGCGCATTATGAAAGCTAGGAAGAAAATGGCGGTAAGAACAAACCGATCAGTCTTCATATTGACTTAGTCTTTTTTAAGGATGTCCTCAACAGGTTGAACAATTACCAAATAAAAAATATCTGTTGAAACAAGGCTTGTGGCGTAGAGTACCAATCTTCTACAAAGACCTGTGCGAAAAAACTGGTGACAAAAGTTTATAAACATAAACGTTTGTCAGATTACCCTTTCAGGGTTAGGAGACGACTTACAACTTTGGACCTGTATCCAATTTGTAAACTCAAATATGCTCCCTATTAAACACACCTGCTTGGTCATCTATTTGCGACTATTTTGTTGTTTTTTTGTGCAGCACCCGCTGTTAGTAGCGGAAGTGACCGAACAGCTGCGCGTACGCTTCCTGCCGTCACCCGTGGTGATCAAGAAACGCATAGAAGGTCTCATCGAGCGAGAGTACCTCGCGCGCTCGCCTGACGACCGCAAAGTCTACACTTACGTCGCATAGGTTCGTAGCGAGCGCTCCGCCACGATACTCCAGACTCTGTAAACCTGCTTTAGTTATCTACTTAATGTTTTGTTGTGAACATAGGAAACGCAATCGCGCGCTGATTCACATATCCCTATCGCCCTCAGTGATCATGATAAATATAATATCACTTGCACATTTACCTATCAGATTGTTTGTATTCCGTTTGAGCGATGACATTTGCGCATGAGTATTGAAAATATAAATTCGTTTGCAGTGTTAGAAATAGTACAGCGCGGATTAGTTTTCTATCATTAAATAAAAGCAACTAGGATTATTTAATTAAATGGTCATATACAAATATTGATCTACTAATTTTAATGTAAAAAATAATGTAAATAGGAGTATAGAGTTAGTTTGATGATTCATTCAGAGTGTATTATGATAGTGTTCCTCATTTCCTGAATACAGATATATTAAAAACCTCTTTGTAAATCGTCTCGTTTCATTAGCACATATTTAGACCCCTTAGTAACGTGGATCGATTTCATTTCAGGCCATCACAGACTACTTCATTAAGGGTGGATGCCAAGTTAGGTAACAAAAGTATTTAAATTATTTCAAAATAAAAATTATTAGTATTTACCAAAAGTATTTTATTTGTTACTGAAAACTGTAACACTAGTAATAATGACAAATAATAAATGGAATTCAAATGTAAATACACAAGCTTTACTGGAAGGGAATGGAAAGAAAAAGTCTTTTGGCAAATGAATGTTCAACTGTGGACCGCCAGCGTATTCGTATGTACTTGGTTTTGTTTCATCAATAAACATAGTGTCGACGCTAACGACTGTAGACATATCGTCCAAGTTGAACGTCACGTTGCGCGCAGTTATGTCTAATTTTGCAGTTAGTATCCTGTTCTCTCTTTCGGTATCCTCTTCAGAAGCATCGACATAGGCAAAAATATAAGAGATTCCAATTATGAGATTGTAACACTTTAAAGTCTTTTGTTTGTTAAAACTCCCGTATAATGGACGTTCGATTTTGGCTACTTTTAATGGTATCCACTCCTCATCTTTAACATTTTGAGGATTTCCATAAGGAGACACAACCACTTTTTTGTTCAAGCCAAGTATCTTCGTAATGTAGTTTTGTACGTCCCTACATAATTCTGTATCGTTTCTAATCTTGTTACGTGTGAGAAAATATCTACACTTAATTCTTCTGTTTTGCCCAAATAGCACAAAGTTGTCTGTTATATTTGACATTACACATATTCCATGTTTATTTTCTGGATGCAATAAATATTTCTGAATCGTTGAAGTATTGTAAAATGTGTTAGTATAATTGTTTTGATTATACGATACTATGACTGGCAAATTGTTGATATATCCTGGATTACCGCTGAACTTAATGATTGTATCAACTGATTCATTTGTTAGAACAAACCTTACATTCACCTCTTGATCTATGAATGGTACATTTAAGGATATAGTTTGAGTAAATAATGTTAAGGTCGCATTTGTAATCCTCGATTCGTAATAGTAGAATGTATAAAGCACTCTTTGTGCTATGTTTGTGCAGACATTTTCTGTGCATAGTGGCTCATGCAAACTCTTATTATAATTTTTGCAATTTTTGTCATCGCAAATTATGACTGTCCACTTGGTGCAGTGCAGCGTAGAGCAGTTCTGAAAAGAATGAAGAATTCTTTATTTCAGATTAAACAAAATCTAATATAGAACCAGGCAGCCTTATTGCCAAGTAGCAAAAGACCATATTATCAAGACATTTTACTAACTGATCTTTTAAAATGTTTTAAAGAAATAACTAGCTTTTATAGGAAACAACTTACCAACGTAGTAGTGCTATTTGCTAATTTGTCTGTAACACTAACTATAGAAGAATCCGCAGCTATGCTCAATGTGTGAAATATTTCAAGATCAGTTAGCTTAACATTACAAATTATTTTTTCATTACTTAAGAACTTCATTATTTTCCTATGCGAGCAATAGCTATTTAAACTCTGTGCTGGAAGATCTGAAAGAAACAAAGTTACATACCAGACATCTTTGTCTAAAATAATGTTTACTTGGTGTATATGAAACTCAATTATGGCCAAATGTGCAATTTCATCTAGCTATTTGGTTATTTTTTATAAAAGCCCATCTTGTTATTTGGTTATTTTTTATTAGAGCCTATCTCATGTTTATCCACAACCCCACATGATGGAAAGTGAAGATGTAGTACAAGGAGGGTAAACGTTCGCGTACAAGATGCCTGTTTATTTCTAATGAACATTTCAAATTCTAACCAATGTAAACAATTGATCCATTTTTGATGAGCCAAACAGGGTCACCAGCCTCGTACGGTTTTCTTGAAAATTCATGAGCTATTTCGGATTTTGCATTAGAATGCCATTTGAAAGCACTATCTATTACAGATTCATCATGCTGAAATGCAAGCTTTATTAGTTGTAGGAGTTATAGCCTGAATATGGTAAAAGAAATAGTATGTGGAAGATATATTCAGTAACAATGCAATTACTAATATCAATTTCCTATAATGAGTACCTCTAAGCGATTTAGTTTTCGTTTATCTGGCAAATTTGTTTTCGCAATACAAAATAAGCGGGAAAGTCCTGTGTCCATCAGATAACTGCTGAAAGAAAGGTGGGAGATGCACCCATCTTCATCTTGTTTGGTTTTGGAAGAACCGTCGACGCATTTGAATATTTTACGATCGTCATCTGTACACTCACTGTCGCAGCAACAGTTGATGTCACAGACTTGGTACTGTAAAAAAGGGACAACTGAGGTCTGGGCTCTCTGGTATTATGAAGATTTCATTTCTTCGACCATTAGGTCAATGTCTTCGACTTGACGACATTGACGCATCACCGCTCCAGATTCAAAATAAAAATTATTTTTAGTTGTAGAACAGGAAAGCTTTTGCAAAGCCTTGCCAAAACATGTTTGTGTTACTACTTTTAAACTTGTTTACCCAAATTTCGGTAAAATGCTTATTGGGTCTGGCTACACTTAATACTTTGAAAGGATTTCTTGTATGTGGAGTAAATGAGAGCTTTCTTTCTTTTATAGGCAGCTATAATACTTACTAGTAAATTGCAACTACAATATGTAACCGTTTTCTTTGGCTTAATAAGTGGCTTGATTGTGGTTGCATTTTTTATTCCAAATATCGTAATTTCAGTTACATTATCAAACTCAGTGCTTGTCAATAGAGACTCTGTTGCTGTTGCATATGCGTCTTCAGTTGTGGAAGAATTCTCATCATATAGCAAATCAATTATGGTGCTTGAAATCTCTGTTGAAGTTTCCAAAGACTCCAGAAATGAAGCATTGCTATAGGTCTTTGTGCTTGGAATTTTTCTCTCTAAATTAATCTGTGAACGGTAATACAAAGCATGTGGTTTCTGACCATAATGCTTTAATATATCATTAAAGTGAGTCTTTGCACTGCTTGCATTTACATCAGATGTTACATCTTTATTATCAACCCTTATTTTCTCTTGAATAAAATCCATAACTGCAAAATTTATAACTATGGAGAAAAGTGTAAAAGCAAGATATGTTATGACTTTCATTTTCACTTATATTCTACACCAAACTGGCAGAAATTTCTTAAGATAATATCTATTTGTAACTTAATATTGCCTTTTGACTGAGTGTGCAATTTATATCTGCAAAGAAAGTATTATATTATAGTCTACATGATTACACTTTTTAAAATCAGGAAATATAAATTTACAAATTTACCTATCTTTTCCTAAATTAACAATATCACTTTCAATAAGTTGATGAGATCCACCAAGGAAATATTGACGTATTCTATCTGTCAGAGTAGTAGCAACAGGAGCCCAGCAAGGCACTTGAATGATATGGTGCCCAGGAACAGAAGGCAAGCTACAACAACTGTAGCCGACCACCCATGAGCGACCAATTGAATCTAAACAACTTACTTGAAGAACCAACTTTGGCCAACCTGAAAATCAGATAATTAAAAAGTTAGCATAGGTGGCAACAGAAGCAAGCAGGAATGAAAGAATAAAAAGAACACAATAGCAAGCACTTTAAAAGGGATACGCGTAATGTTATAGGACCCAACATATATGTTGGAATAAAATCAATATATACCTTGAATGCCTCTAGTTACGTAATGAATATCTATTGGATGTGACCAAACAACACCTTTGTCGTAGTCCGTTTTTCCACAAATTGTTTGCCCTTCAGGACATCCAGATATCACCGTCCAGTTAGGACCTTATACAAAAAATAATAATCATGTTTTTGATTATAGAAAAACTAATAATAAAAGAAATTACGAAAGGACTTTAAAAAACTATTTTGACATACAATGTCTGAACCATATAGTTTTTACCCGTATATATTTTCTAATACTCACCAGACTGAAAAGAATATCTGCAAAATAGTGACGACGAATCTTGAAAGCGAGATACTCCTTGTAACTGCCCAAGTATGTGCAATTCTGCCATCAGATAAAACCTTTCGTTTTACTTATAATAAACTACGTACTGTCTACATGATAATTTACTACTTTTACGTAACGAAATTTCGCAAAACCTTTAATGTTGATATTTTCGGTGTCCGTTTCCATGGTTACGGATTACGGATCAATTTTTTTTTTTTTAATTTATTAAGGCTTTGGCAAAGCCATCAGCCTAAACATGAAGTTTGTGTCTGTAAATATGGCCGCCACAAAGAGGATAGGCAATTTGAGGCGGCGTGTTTGGATTGACTCGGGATTCCTTAAAACGGGCCGATACGGATATTTTAGTTCGAAATTCATATAATTTCGCTTTTTAATCTTCGATTAAGGCACAATAGCACTATCCTATTCCACTTTAAACTAGATTTCACAAAATAATTGAAAGTCAAAATAAAAACGACACTTTTCCCTCCAAAAGGTCCAGAGCGAATCTTTCTTTACGGATCAATGACAGTTTGATATTGCCATAAAAATTTCATGCTTTATTTCAGTTTAATTTCGTACGCAAATGTAACCACGCTAAAGTACCTACATGTAAAACCAACCGATTCGTTAATTCAAGGAAAAAGAAAAAAAAAATCACACTGGCGCAGAGTCGAAGCGTTGCGTCACGTCCCGTCGCACAGTGTGACTTAGGGTACTTGAAAATTAAACAACCCCTTTTATAAATATAATGATGGATATTGATTTTACTCACCAATACAATCATAAACAGTTATGTGGATTTTTTCGATTGACACATTGACACAGTAATTTTATAGTTATATGGCTCTGAATTTTTTTTTGTATGGAGAAAAAGTGAAATTGGGGTATATCTCTGAAATCTCAATTTTTTTCAAAAAATAATGTATTGATCCATGCAGTTGGAGTCTCCAATTACCATAAAATATATACCTGCACTTGCGGTTCAGTGCGAGTTTTGTAATATAACGATCTGGGTTGAAAATGTTATAAATTATAAAAAAAAATCTATTCCACACCCATGGTGTAAAGAAGTAGGGCGCATTTGTCATAGTTTCATCCTCAGTATATTTATTGTGATACATTGACTTATTAAATTCTTTTGTTGTATATTATTATTAAAAATAAAACTTCCCTAGAAATAGAAAAAGTATTATAATCATGCTAAGAAGTTCCAAAATTCAAATAGGAATAACAAAGCACTAAATAAAATCAAAGAATCGTGGTGTATAATAAATTAACAAACCAAGCAGAACAAAAATTTGACAGAAACATATCGAGTTTAAAAGATGACGACAGACGATGATGACGACTGATAGACAATACCCAAATAGCAAACGCTTTTAATAATTTCTTTCAACAATTGCATTTCAAATATCGGCAAGTTTATCTAAGCTTTTGTCAATATCGACAGATGTTGAAGTCGAAAGTAACATGTTTTTGAAAGAAGAGAAAGACCCTGTTCCATTTTTAAATTGCCAACAATTGATATACGAGAATTGCTCAAAACTGTAAAACAAAGCCAGTAGACTTTGCTTTACAGTAATTTGTTTTAGTAAAAGATATTAAACAACTTAGATATAAAAACATCTTCAACATCTTATATTGGAAGTGCTGAACAATTGTTTACAACAAGGCGTATTTCCAAATGAATTAAAAATGGGGCGAGTGATATATGTCTTCAAGAAAGGAGAAAAACACAATCGGAACAACAACAATAGACCAATTTGTATACCACCATGCAAGTCAAAATTTTTTTGATAATTATCAAGAACAGAATGGTGGACTATTTTGGGTCAGAATCAATCTACATGGACAAGCAGTATGGATTTGGAACTGGTCGATCAACAACAGGTGCTATAACAAATGTTACCGATTATGATTGTCATAAATGCTCAAGTGTCTTTTGCGACCTGTCTAAGGCGTTTGATTGTTTACGACATGATACTCGTATTTATATTGCTTGACAAATTAAAGTTCTATGGTGTCCACTCTAATGCATTGCAGCTTATTGACAGCTGTTTAAAAAAATCTATACTAAATACTAAATTGTAAGGAGATATTGTTTGACGATTGTGTGATTAGACAATTACGTGACATTTTTTATAGGCTAAGTTATGGAGTGTTATAAAGGATCCACAAATTGTACCTTGACATGTTAAATGTTGCGTGATGTGACTTGGTGAAAAAATATATTGTTATAGAATAGCTAGTTTTTATTTACACTAGGAATTATATTATAAATTAATAAAATATATTTTAAATTATTCGGTCTCAAGCTCAGGCTGTACGGTCCTCATATTATATGGCAAATCAACATTAACAAAATCGAAATTTTGCAATTATGTGTCATCATCAAAAGATTCTGATAAAATGATTAAATCTTTTGCTTCATCTGACAGTTGTCTATGTTTCCGTAGCAATTTAATTCGTTTCTTTGAAATATATGGGTCCGAACTAATTAATAAATTATTAAGAATGTCTTGATTGGTTGCTTTTCTATTGAATTTTCTAGAATGGTCTAAGCGATATCGTCTAAAGTCCTTGTTTCGGGATTCGGATGCTTCTTCAGATAATTTTCCAATTGGAATTAGGCTGAAACTGGCAATTATGTCTGCTCCATAGGCAAGTAGTTTATGCACGCTTGAAGGCGTGTAATACCATTTACATAGATCTATTCATCAACTTCATAGTTACTTCAGCATATTCTTTAAATTTTGTTATATTTATTGTTTGTCCCGAAGAAATGACTTGCTATTTGGCTTACCAAAGAAAACAACGTCTGGTGAAAAAATACAATTAATCAATTAAATTTTACTGTGAAATGTTGATGATGCAATCTTTAAACTTAAAAAAAAATATGAAATTAGCAAATATAAGCGTTACAAGTGTTTTGTGTGTCATTCAGCTTAAAACTTTTACTAATTATTGTACGTCAAATGTGAACGGGAAACAAATGAAAATGATTTGCAATAAAATGTTGCACTTTGAAATACGTAAGTCAATGTACGTAACGGTCTTTTTTAACGTGTGCGCCGCCAGGCCGAACGTGGATTGACTCCGACGACGCATAGAGAACATTAGCGACGACGTTTTGACGCTGTCTGAGGGTCGTATTCCAGAACTCTACTCAATGCTCAAGTCAGGTCTTGAGTATGATTCAAAGCACTAGAAATCATACTCAAGTCCTTGCCATTAGGGTAGTATTTCCTGTGCTTGAAATCATACTCAAGTCTGCTCAAATTCTGACTTGAGCATTACAGTAAGCACTGAAAATCATACTCAAGTCCTTGCCATTAGGGTCGTATTTCCAGTGCTTGAAATCATACTCAAGTCTGCTCAAATCCTAGGGTATTCTAGAACTCTACTCAATGCTCAAGTCAGGATTGCAATGGAAACACAAGCACTGGAAATACGACGCTAATGACAACGACTTGTGTATGATTTTCAGTACTCACAGCAATACTCAAGTCAGGATTGCACTGGCAACACAAGCACTGGAAATAAGACCCTAATGGCAGGGACTTGAGTATGATTTCGAGTGCTTTAAACCATGCTCAAGTCCTGATTTGAGCATTGAGTAGAGTTCTGGAATGTGACCCTCAGAGCCGGTTGCCGGTTTCGATGTTTTACCGCGCCTTCCCTTTCCTGCATCTCCGACATCCTATCGAAAGTGCAACGTAGGCTGCCATAGATTTAACCAATTTGTCTATGGTAAATCATGGTTTTAATTCTTTATAATTTATTATTATTTAAAAATAGGATATATTTGTTGCAGATAATATTTGTGTTAATTTTTAATAATGTTAAATTTGATAAAAACGATTTATCCTAAAATTAAATGAATAACGTTGTAACGTTCCGTTACAACTCAACATAACCCGCACCAGGGAAACCCTGTGTCGCGGGTGCCACGGACACACACATAGACAACCACGTATTACACCCAAACTCACGAGAGAAACAAATGTAGGCCATACAAATATTTCTCCCGGCCCGGGAATCGAACCTGGAACCTCTGCGTTAGACCTGTGTCGGTCGATAATTTTTGATAACCCGGGTCGATCATGACCCATGCGTAATGTGTCATGCTGCCACCGCCGCTCCGTAGTCTGCAATCAGTGCACACGTTCCGCGGCAGTTCCAAATTCGCCGCAGCGAAGATATGGCATGTATTGCTGCCGCCGCCGCTCCGTAGTCTGCAATCAGTGCACACGTTTAAAAGCAAATACGAAAAATATCTTTTAGACATTAAAAAAAAACGTATAAATTTACATGGGCACTTACGCACTGTTATTCGACTTATGGCATTGGTGTACGGCGGTCATCGTCATCATTGTTATGCTTGCGGGATAGGCCACGCGATGTAAATAATAAATTTGATTGTTTATTTTTCCTCAAAAATGTTATTAATTATTACTATTTTTCATTGATAATCTTTTATTAATCAATTATTATTTAATTTTTTTTAAACTTTTTATTCAATATACAATTCATTATACAAGAAGACTATTCATGATAAACAGTAATGTTTATAAGTTGTACAGATTAGTACGTACCTCTTATGATATAGGAGACTGCACGCTATTATGTGAGCTAATTACCTACGATACCCCTCTTCTTGCGTATTACACGTGACACAAGTCTCACAATCGGTTTCATTTTAAACTAAATAAGTTCTATTTTGTTTGGTGTAAATGTTGTACACCACATTACATACA
The DNA here is from genome assembly GCF_003589595.1 of Hyposmocoma kahamanoa. Classification (NCBI taxonomy): domain Eukaryota; kingdom Metazoa; phylum Arthropoda; class Insecta; order Lepidoptera; family Cosmopterigidae; genus Hyposmocoma; species Hyposmocoma kahamanoa. The sequence continues at coordinate 13,640,604 of NW_020653337.1, forward strand.
CTTACCATTGTATATATGTATCATTATTTAAGTATTCTATACATATAACTGAACCCAACAACACACTACATTATAGAAATGTTTATGTAATTTATTTAAGTTTACTCGTATATTCGCGACACACACGTCGGGTACTCACTCGGTTTTAGGGCCCAATGAAAATCAGCGTCACAGCCTTTTCTCGGTGGTGACAATAGCTGAGTGGGATCCTGTTACATAAGCCACAACCGCACACATGACATTCAATCTAATTGTGTTGAATATTTAATGTTTGCTTTGTTGTTGTGTATGATTTTATTTTTATTCCTTTTTTCCTGTTACTTTTATTTTAATTTTTTGTTTTAATTTAGCTTCATCTTTTTTTTTATCTTCATTTTATTTTATTACTGTGTATATTTTTGTTGTGGCGTAGTAATAAACAAATTCTATTCTATTCTATTCTAATGTGATCGGGTCAAATGATTCGATCATATGTTCGATTTTTCATGTTTCGAGCGGGTCACCCGTCCCTCACAATACTTCCATATGGCGTTTAAGTGTCAAAATATACAATTAGCTTTTATTTTTTCCTGCTGATGGGTAATGTGTATAAAGTTAAATGCATCATTGATAAACCACAGGACACTAAAATGCCTTTCTAGGAAAAGTAACACCTACAAAACAAAAGTATAGTAAGTACATAACAAAAAGCTTATGAGCATTCACAATTACTAACTTATTATTCATTAATATTAGTGCACTCATAAATAAATACAACATATCGAAAAACAGATTAAACTTCCAAAATTACCATGTAAGGGACAATACGCCACGGGGCAATTAGGATGAATGATTGATAGACGTTATTTGTTATGATAGATTCATTGATCCGTTAACCCGTTGACTCGTTAATCGATTGGTTGACTTTTTGGTTCGATCGAACGAAGGTTCTATCGAATGAATGCTCTATCGAACAAATTCTCGACCCAAACCAAGAGTGAGAAGGCGAACCGTGTAGTATCGATTGTTATCGGGTAACCTAAATGACATTGTTAATGGCTTCAATGATTATATTCATTTCTTATTTAATCGTTATGCGCCTGAGAAGAAGATTGTCTTAAGGGAGGGGATGCTCCCCTGGTTTGCGCACAACGTTAGGGAAATGATGAGACTGCGTGATGAGGCACATCGTAGGTCTCGAGATACTGGGCTGGACACGCACAAAACGTACTACAAAAATCTCAAAAAACTTGCATTGTCCGCGATAAATACTGAGAAAGCCATGTATTTCCAGCAATGTATTACTACCAACGCTCATAAACCGCGAGACCTCTGGAAAAACATTAAAAAACACGTGGCCGATTTCAAGGCAAAAGATCGCGACATTCCCTCACAATTGAAAGACCCAGACAAAATAAACGCACATTTTCTTAATTTACCCTCCTGCAACATTGACAAAGACCATCTGAATTATTTTTCATCCCGTAAACACGGTTCCACGGTTTTCAAACTTCGCGTGGTTTCGGAGTTTACTGTGTCGAAGGCGATTCTCGCAATCAAAAGTAGTGCTTGTGGTGCAGACGATATTTCTAGAGACATGGTGTTGCTAACTCTCCCTCGAACTTTAGAGTTCGTCACGGCTCTGGTTAATAAATCCATCAAAACCGGTGAATTCCCAGACCTGTGGAAGATGGCAATAATTAGACCTATTCCAAAGATTAACACTCCCTCACAGTTCAAGGACTTACGACCTATAAGTATATTACCGTATATGTCAAAAATCGTAGAAAAGGTCGTATGTTGGCAACTAACGGAGTACCTTGAGACCAACGGAATCTTGCCATCAATACAATCGGGCTTCAGGAAGGGTCGTAGCGCTGCCACCGCGCTGCTTGACGTAGTGGATGATATTTTGGCTGCGCGAGACGCTGGGGAGGGATCCATTCTTACCTTACTGAATTTCTCTCGTGCATTTGATACTGTGAATATCTAACTGTTGCTATCTAAACTCGTTTACTATGGGTTCGACTCTGATACTATCAAATGGTTCTCTAACTATCTCAGCGGGCGCAGGCAGCGGGTGGAAGTGCGCCGTGACGATGGCTCTTCTGTGCTCTCTGGTGATGTCGCCGTCACTAGAGGGGTACCTCAAGGATCCATTCTCGGACCAGTTCTATTTATTTTGTACACTGCAGATATTGTAGACTGCGTTAGGAACAGCAGGTGCCATCTGTATGCCGACGATCTACAAATTTACGTTTCGTTTAATCCTGTGGAGACACGGTGCGCGGTTAGTACTTTGAACGAGGATCTCACTAGAATTGCCCAATGGTCAGAGACGAATAATTTGGTGCTTAATCCATCAAAATCGAAGTTTATAATACTTGGTACAAGGCATCAAATTGAAAATATCACGTCTCGTGACCCACAAGTAGTTATAGCGGGTAGTACTGTGGACCGAGTTCCGGTGGTCAGAATCTGGGTGTCCTTATGGATGGTTCCCTTAACTTTGAAGGGCATATCCTTGATACAATCCGGAACTGTTTTTATCGCCTGAAGGTGTTGTATCGTGTTAGAAACTTCATTAATGTAGATTTGCGCATAAAGCTTTGCGACTCCTTGATCCTATCAAAACTTAATTATGCTGACTCTGTATTCGGAGGATGTTTGCTTGCTCGCACGAGAAATCTTGTTCAGCGTTTGCAGAATGCGTGCGCCAGGTATTGTTTCCCAGTTCCGTTTCGAGCGCATGTCACTCCTTTTTTGATTGATGCGGGTTTATTGAGGATGGAAGCTCGTCGTCAGTTACATTTTGCTGTGTTGCTGTTTGGGGTTATTAAGACCAAACAACCATCGTACCTGTATGACAAACTGAAGTTCTCATCCATGCACGTCAGACATACGTCACGCCTTTTATGTCCTCGACACCGAACGGCAGGGTTTCGTGGTAGCTTTCGTTATGCTGCCACGAAATGTTGGAACAATATACCACCGCCTATTAGAAATGCAACGTCAATTTTTAATTTCAAAAGATCACTCAAGACTTACTTACTTAATGTTCAGCAATTTCCAACGTAGCTGTTGATGTGTCGGGGTCGTCTACATTTTGTTATTTATTTAGTTAATTCCAATTTCAATTATTAACCATTCGATTTTAATTTATAAATTTTAATACATACAATATTATATAAAATGTTTTATACTTTACTACATATTATACTGAAATGTACGCTTTTACGCATATTGCAATAGTGCATGTACTATCTTTTAATTATCTTGTTATGTTATTACCTGTATTGTCCTGTATGTTGGTACCTGATAACTAATACCTCAATTGTACAATTATCAATGCTTGTGGCAATGTTAAAGTGTATCATGCAGTATCAAAGTGCTTGTTCTATCAAACATTATATTTCGTATCCATCTGTGCCAGCTGCAGTTCCGTGCCACGTGTGTTCTGCTGCCGGATCCGCTGAAAATCAGCGTCGTAGCACTCCCAGTGAGACGACAACAAGCTGAGTGGATTACGGTTTCCTTAGCAGCACAGCACACACGCTTTCTTCCCTATTATTTGTAAATTATATAATTCGTGACTGTAAATTTCTTGTAGGTCTATTGTGTAAGTCTTTATGTTATTATTATTAAACGCATGTGTACTGTGTTGTTTTGCAAGGAATAAATGATTTCTATTCTATTCTATTCTATTCTAGTGAGTGGGGACTTCACGTGAGAGTGAACGAGACAACAATAATATTGTGAATTGTTGAATAAAAAATTATAGTGATAAAGTCTAATATTGCGCGCATGACCCATGAAACTCTAAAATGATCGGGTTATTTAGAAGCTAGTAACCCGGGTTATACGGTGCTGTTCGAATCATTTTGATTCGATCGATCACGATCGACACGCATCTACTGCGTGGCAGTCGAGCATGGTAACTGTTCGGCCACGGAGGCAGTTAACTCATATAGCGCACATCTTTTTCTAGCTTGGCCAGTGAGGATAATGGACCCCAACTTCTGCAAGGACAAAAGCTGATGCCGTTTCAGCAGATCAATATTGTCCGAATCTTCTTCGCCGGAATAGCCGTCTAATACTCCACCATTGCAAGGCGGGTCAATATATACACTTTCACCGAGAAAAACGCATGAAGTAACTGAAAATAGAATTTTAGCAAGCAAAAATGCTCACTAAGACATGGTTTATGCCCACGGGATCGTCATCGACCCAAAAAAATATTAGCGCCTAGTCACTATTCTAGATAATATTCTCAAAACCTACTTTTTTATCAAACTATTTAGTACCACGATGAAAACACTATTTCAACGTCTTATTTACTAATCAGATAAGTATTTACTAATCTGCAATATACTTTCATTTTTGTAAGCGTTGACATTCGATTTTTACAAACACATATCATGCTAAATTTGCCCCGTTCATAATATCTTTGTCTACTCTCAATCGGAAACAAAATTTTCGAAACATACATCTAGTATTGGGTCGTTTTTAACCCTGTATATTATATGGGTCCAAAGTCAAAATCCCAAGTGTCAATATTGATATGATTGACCGTACAATAAATTGGCTAATGTGTCCTGTTGTCCATCAGAGCCGGAAACCGTGTAATGAATGCCGAAGTCTTTTACTCAATGTTATTTTATTACAAATATGGAATTTCTTGATTACGACGTGCCAAAATAACAAGCTGGTGAGTGATATTCTGAAAGCGCTTTGCTGTGGACTACTTTCGACCACAAACGTATTCTCGGAAAATAAATAAATAGACTCGATGGATAAAAATTTGGAACGAATGAAATTTTAATATTTTGGTAATAAAAATCAATGTCGTTTAGTAGATCGAGAAATTCATTCATGTTAAATTATATAAATCCATATATCGACCCCTCCTACGTAAAGTATCATATGCCGAAATTGCCAAGTATACAGGGGAGCGTTTTAAAGTTCTCCGTTTTATTCTGCAAAGCTCGTTACTCAAGTAGAGTGATCATCTAATAGGTCATCTAACCGATATCTAGGATTAGGATTTTATGGTCTATATGAGTAACGAGCTTTGCCGAATAAAACTGAGAAATGCTAAAATAACGTGTTGTGCTTTTTTCAGTGAATTCAGACCTTTAAAAGGCTCCTCTGTAAACTTGGCAATTTCGACATATGATACTTTACGTAGGAGGGATCGATATATACTTAAATGTACCCAATAACAAAAGGCGCAACTTTATAAAATGTATTTATTTCAAAGAAATTTTGATAAAACCCAAAAAAATAGTCCTAATATTAAAACGAATGAACATCCAAACATCCACAAAGTAACTAAAGTACCCTCTAAACTGGGCTCTATTTTATGGCCAACTAAGTCGAGTATGATTGTTCATACGTGTGGCGTTTTCTCAATTAATGCATTAATTATAATTACGTCTGATGTGAGAAATGTCTTCCATTCTCTTCCTCTCCTTTTTCATCTAATGAACGTTTAGGTTTATATCTTCATTAGATGAAGAGGAGAAAGACACATTTTGAAATAATAAAACCATAAATGACATCGCTACTTTTCAGTGATTGTTGAGAAAAAAAACGGTAAGTGCTTTAGAAAATAATATACAAAACTATAAAAAAAACCTTTACTTGAGTACAACACAACTAAAGACGAAAAAACAACTGGCACATAAAACGTAAAAATCAACACTTACTTAACATCAATTGTTCACTTAAAATATAATTGATTTTACATTAGAGTGCTTTAAGATTATTATTATTGTTGTTTTTTTAATGGTACATATAATCCCCGGCGTAATTGCTTTCTTATAAAAATTAATAAAAATGTTTTACAATGCTTAGAGCTTAACAATTGTTTGGATTGTTACACGTTATCCATATGACACTTGAGTTGATTACAAATAAGGTTGCCAGCCTGGATATAGCCGGCTGAGGTTAACTGGGTCCATAGCAGTGTGGATAAGCCTAGCCACTTGTCCGGGGACAGCAACTCCACCAGTGACTCCTCCTTCTGTGCCGCTCAGCTTGCTACTTACTGTTAGCAACGCTCGCTTGGCGAGACTACCGTCTGAACTTGCTGTTTCTGTAAAACAAGATAATTAACTAATGGCATTGGCCCAAAGAAATCGTCACAGGTACCAGACGACATACATTAAAAATTGTATGGAGCCAATAAGCATATGTCGAAAAGAGCCCAGGGCAAACTTGGCATGTATTTCGTAGTAGTAGTAGTAGTAGTAGTACGTAGGCCACACTCAAAGTTTTGCACTCCTGGCGGCGCATTAATATTCGAAATTCAAATGTTATGTTTAAAAAAAAAAAATATTCTATCTATCGAATGAAATAATTTTTTGGGGGAAATTGCTTGTATTTTTTTAAATTTGACCAGTTGAATTGTACTTTCGCGTAAAGATTTTAGAGTGATGATTTTTTATGACTTTAAAAGTTCTCTTTCTCCACAAGAGTGGTGTGCTCGCCTTCAAAATGCTTTTGGGCTTGGAGCACCACATTTAAGGACTGTTAGGCGTTGGTACGCTGAAATTAATCGTGGTCGTGTTTGTCTCCATGATGAGATTCGTGAAGGTCGTCCGTCAACTGCAGTGAATAATGAAAACGTGGTTACTGTCAAGCGACTCATACAAGAAAATCGGCGTATCACCTACGACGAGATTTGTGGACAATTAGGGATTGGTATGAGTCAAATTAAAAAAAATTTGCACAAACATTTGTAAGTCAGAAAACTTTGTTGTCGCTGGATACCGCACGAACTCACATCAGAGCGTATAAAAAAGTGTATAAAACGTAACGGAGAATATTTTGAAAAGCAATAAACATATTAATATCGTTTTAAATAGTTTTATTTATGAGTTGTGCAAAACTTTCAGTGTGGCCCTCGTAACGGCTATGGTGAGGACGATTTGTCCGGCAGCACTTACGAATTGTCAAAACATCTTGTTGCTTAGAAGTAACGGTCCACGAGTACAGCGGGTCACAAAGCAATACTTCCAATATTGTTAACAACGTATCTTGGTTGTCTCGCAACAGTTGCATGGTTTTCTCACAGCATCTAAAATAACAAAAAAATGAATCCTTAATCTGTCGGTATCTAGTTACTATAATAGAAGAATGTATATCAACATGTTGAAAAAAGTACCTCCTGAATATACCCTCCACACCGCTGCACCCGAATCCAGCTACTATATCTTGGGTCAAACGGAAAGGTATTGTCTCTGGCGTGGGTAACGTTTTGCCCTGGTCAAAGGCTATACCTGAAAACATTGAATAAAAAGTAGAGACGAGGGTTGCTGCTGATGCACTTTTTTACAACATCAGCGGATGCTGATTTTTTTACTTTAACATCAGCGGATGCTGACGCCTATTATAAGTATTTAAAAAAAAACGCGAAAATGTACATCCTACCGAATGTATCTATATGAAAAACCTTTCTATTTTCTTCGGTTTTTTCTTTATTTTTATTATATCAAGTGATGGGACGAACAAGTGGTGTGCCTGATGGTAAGCCTGACCATAACAGTTGCAATTTCCTTAGAGCTTTAAATCGCAAAGATCTGAGGGGTACTGCCACTGCCCCCGTCACCCTGAGACAAGTCCCATGTGCCTGTAATTTCACCAGCACCCTTCATAACTGAAACACCGTAATGCTGATATAATTGCTTGGCGGCAGAAATAGGTAAGGTGGCAGTACTTCCCTGGACGAACTCTTTCACAAGGAGCTCTTCTGCTACTATATATCGGTATTGTATTAAAACATTATTTCAATGATTTTGTGACATTCATTAATAAAAGAATCAATCATGATGTAAACAATCAATCTGCCTAGCTTAATCGTTGTGTAATTTTATCAGTTATATGGTAAAAACAACAGCGGAGCTGCTTTTTCGGCTTACAGTCTGTTACGTGCTGTAGCGGCAAAGCTTTCTATACTGCGTCACAAACTACCATATGGCACTTCAAGAATATTATATTTGACATTAGCGGACAGCATAATTGGTTATGGCAGCCTTTCCCAAAGTGGGCGATAACGTCCCCTTGTGAACGCTGCAGGCCTAAAGGACCCAGAACAAAAATGGGGGCGTTGTTTAGAGGCTTAGGGGGAGATTTGTAATTTCATCTAGGAAACTCTACTCAATACTCAAGTCAGGACTTGAGTATTGCAGTGAGCAATGAAAATCATACTCAAGTCCTTGCCATTAGGGTCGTATTTCTAGTGCTTGAAATCATACTCAAATCTGCTCAAATCCTGACTTGAGCATTGAGTAGAGTTCTGGAATACGACCTTTAGACACCGACTGAGCTCTCGACTCTCGGTTACAACTTGTAAACATCAACTAATATTAATTAAGAGATTGCTCAAACTAACTCTGTTCGATATTTCTCTCCGTGTAGTTCATATACCTATCCTGTTTTATTGAATAAATAAACTAAAAATCATGTCAATCGGTCGGTCCGTTTCGAAATGAAAGTAGACACAAACAAACAAATAAAAAGACAACAGTCACAGTTTCGCATTTTAATAGTTATTAGTATTCCTAGATAGGTAATTTTCTTAGATAATAGACCGCTGGCAATCATGTTTTAACAAGTTTTTGTTAAATAACCCGATTTGTGCTTTCCTGTATCAATCGGCTGGTTCATAGGATACTTGTTCTTACTTGTTGAGTACCAGTGAGCATCGAATGAGATAAACGAGTTTATACATGTTTGTCTTATTCCTGTCGGTGCGTGCTGCTTATGTAATCCTATATAAACAACGTAATATTTATTTTATTTTCGTTTGCGGTTTCGCGAGTAATAGATAAGCAGTACTTAGGTTCAACACTGACTTACGTATTTCTCAAAACAAAACAATGTTGGAAGTAAAAAAAAAAAGAGACGGTAATACTGTGCGGAATATGTTAAATTCGGATTCATTGAAAATCCCACAAACCCATCGTCGCCTTTGTGCCTTCAAGACTGCAAGATCATTTGAATAAAATGCATCCAGATAAGAAAGACAAGAATGTAGTATATTTTCAAGACCTAGAGAAGAAGCATAATACTGAGCCAAGTGTGGCAAAACTCTTTTCGGCGGCTACTAAACAAGATAACGACGGACTTCGAGCTTCGTACAATATCTCTTTGTTAAATGCTCAAAAAGGCAAACCACACAACATCGGAGAAGAGTTAATTTTGCCAGCAATAACTACTGTGCTTCATAAACCGGCCGCAGATATTATCCGAAAAATTCCTTTCAGCAATAATTCTGTGCAAAGACGAATTGATGAAATGGCTGAAAACATTGAAGAATCATTGTGCAATCATCTGAGGACTAGGCAATTCTCAATTCAGTTCGATGAGTCCACTTTACCAACTAATGAAGCATTGTTGCTGTCTTACGTGAGGTTTATTAAAGATGAGAAAATATGTGAAGAACTATTGTTTGCTAGAAATTTAGAGACCGATACAAAAGGCGAAACCAATTCAATACATTGGAAAAGTTTTGTGATGAGAAAGAGATTCCCTTGAAAAATATTATATCAGTTGCTACGGATGGCGCTCCGGCTATGACAGCGTGCCATAAAGGCTTCATAGCGTACTTAAAAAATAAAATTCCAGATGTCCTTGCTGTACATTGCGTTATTCATAGACAACATTTGGTTGCCAGAAATTTAAGTGAACAACTAATTCAATCACTGCAATATGTCATCAAAGCAGTCAATAAAATCGGTAACAGCTCTTTGAATGATAGATTATTTCATCAGCTTTGTGTTACTAATGACGAAGATTTCAACCGTGTGTTGTTTCATACTGAAGTTCGTTGGCTATCAAGAGGCAATTGTCTGACTCGATTTTACAACCTGTTTGACTCTGTGATAAAGTTCTTGGAAACTAAAGATACACAATTGCGCAACAAGCTCATTATATCAAAGAATGATATAGCTTACATGACAGACCTGTATAAATTGTTTAACGACATGAATCTCCAATTGGAAGGCGATGAACTAAATTTAATTTAAAGCAAAAAATGTCGTTGCTGCTTTCGAAGTCAAACTGCTTCTACACAAAAAGAATATGGGCAGACGTGAGTTTCACAGTTTTCCGAATTTATTAGTATCCTGCAGTAACGACGACTTGTTTGCCTAATAGCCAACATTTGGAAAACCTCCACATTGACTTCACCGAACGATACCAGGACATTTTGAACTTGGAAATATCAGACTGAGTGTTGGATCCGGTTTCAAATGTCAACACAGCAATATCACCTCAGCTGGAAGAAGAACTTATAGAATTGACAACGAACGAGGAAATAAAAATAAAGTTCAAAAATGGCTACCAAAAATTTTGGTTACAAAACCCGATCCCGCAATTGTACCCTGGATTGTGGTCAAATAGTTCAACTATTCCTGATAGCATTCCCATCGTCATATTTGTGTGAACGTGGTTTTAGTGCTGTGACAACGCTGCTTACTAAAAAGAGAAATCGTTTGTATGTTACCGAACGTGGTGACTTGCGGCTGTTCTTGAGTAAATTGGAACCTGATATTACAAACTTATTAAACAGCATCAGATTCATCCTTCACATTAGTTTTTATATTAGAATCGATTATGTTTGTTTTATTTTGAATAAAAAATACTCTGTCTGAATACTACAAAGTTGCGTTTCAATAATCATTCTCATTGGCAGGTGTTGCCCGAGAGTAAACTTGAGACCTAAGCGCCGTTGTGTACTACCTACTGCGCCCAGATCTCAAGTTAACTCTTGCGGGTTATAGTAAGTCTCGTTTAGAATGAATGTTTAATCTCCGCTAATATAGTTCACAATAATTAATTTAATTTGAAGTTATAGTGGTTTTTAAGTAGGTGAAAAAATGGGGGCGAAAAAAAGAATTTATTTTCAAAGTGGGCAGTAGACAAAATAAGTTTGGGAACCCCTGGGTTATGGTATAAGTAGTTATGAGAGAACATTTAAATCACATATACAACATAATAGGGGTTAAAGTATGAAATTGTCGATTTGTACTGAAAATCTAAATTGTTTATTTTTTAAATTTTTAACA
>NW_020653337.1:13652054-13692931 GCF_003589595.1 Hyposmocoma kahamanoa
TATTGCAATAAAACGGCAATTTCATACTTTAACCCCTAATATTTACAAATTACAACTAAAATTGCTACGTCTAAGTGTTCCAAAAAAGATTCAAAACAAATTATTAATATAAATAATAATAAATATAAATAATATAAATAAATATAATAATATAATGTAGATAATGAAACTTAACTATTCAAGTACTGTAATATATTAACTGTACGCAACAAACTAAACACTGCCCCGTTAATACTCGTAGATGAATATCATAACTTCACAAAGATTATCCCGTACTCTCGTCATATTAAGAAAAATAATCCATCAAAAGAAATTCATACTACCTAAATTCAATGACTATTATGGAAAAAGAAATTGGAAATATTTGTTACCTGCATTAATGAACAAAATGAGGAATTTATATGTAATTATCATAACAATAAACACTATAAATCATACATTAAGATATATTTTATGAAAACTGAAGATAAAACTTTATTTTGTAAAATGCTTAATTGTTATTATATGCCATTCACATATACATGTAAGTGAGCATGTTTTTGTACCTGTCTGGAAGTAATTAAGTTAGTTTTTTAAGATTTTTGATCTATTGTATATTATCTTTACATAAATAGACAGAACTCCTTCGCCGCGTATAAAGCCGGAAGGGCTTTTGTGAGCGAAGCTTGTAATTAGTAAATGAGTATTTTTCCTGTATTTCGGTAAAAAAAAACTGGAAGGTTTGTAAATTAAACTAAATAAGTTCTATTTTGTTTGTTGTAAATGTTGGACACTACATTACATACACTTATCACTTTATATATGTATCAAAATCATTATTTAAGTATTCTATACATATAACTGAATACAACACACTACATTATAGAAATATTTATGTAATTTATTTAAGTTTACTCGTATATTCGCGACACACACGTCCGGTACTCATTCAGTATTAGGGCCCACTGAAAATCAGCGTCACAGCCTTTTCTCGGTGGTGACAATAGCTGAGTGGGATCCTGTTACATACGCCACAGCATGACACTTAATCTAATTGTGTTAAATATTTCATGTTTGCTTTGTTGTTGTGTATGATTTTATTTTTATTCCTTTTTTTTCCACTTATTTTTATTTTAATTTTTTGTTTTAATGTAGCTTCATCTTTTTTTTTATCTTCATTTTATTACTGGGTATATTTTTGTTGTGGCGTAGTAATAAAAGATTTCTATTCTATTCTATTCTATTCTATTCTAAATCATTCCAGAGCGTGCCTTTTAGGTCATCACGACTCGAACATCCGCAATGAATATCAGAATCGAGAAATGCTGATGCTGATATTTTAATTTATGCAGATTATCCGTAGATGCGGATGCTGATATTCGAAACAACCCTACTAGAGACGCAGTTTTTATTGGAAGACTTCACGTGGAAGGGCATTGTTATTTCAATATCAAAAATTTGTCAACCCCTACAAAGTGGAAAACAATTAAGAGAATAGAGAATTATACCAAAATCAATGTGCACGACTTCGGCAGTCTTTTTATCGATGAGAATGTTCTGTAGATGTCTATCTCCAAGGCCCAATATGTATCCCACCATGGACGAGGTGGCCACACTGAAAAATCACAACAGAAGTGCTATAACAACGTTAGTTTAAATATCTACATATAATTTCATATATATTTATTGAGATGTTTTGTGAAATAACTCCACTACTTTTTTTTTAATAACGCACACACTCAACAGCCCCGCACTAGGGAAACCCTGTGTTGCCGGTGCCATGGACACACACACACACAGAGACAACCACAAATTACATCCAAACTCACGAGAGAAATAAATATAGGCCATACAAATATTTCTCCCGACCCAGGAATCGAACCTGGGACCTCAGCGTGGCAGTCTGGCATGGTAACCGTTCGGCCACGGAGGCAGTTGTGTTATGATTATGAATACTAAGATCGAACATTTCGACTTATCTGAAGAACAGAGTCCGATGTGATTATATAGCGAAAAGAGAATAAGTACGTTACGAGAATAATTTCCTTATTCAAACTAAGGCCTACGTAAAGGTGTTTTGAGAAATTACATATCTTATTTCATTTCGGAAATATAAAATAGAACAACGGTAGGTCTGACATCTACAGCGAAGAAGAACGAACGAAATGTACTATGTCCTTCAACTTCAACTTCAACTTTTGTGTCTATGGCTCCGTCGTTTTGCGCGACGATTTTGCCAATGTCAGGGTTGAAAGACATGTGGAGCGGTGGTGAGATAGATTGCCGGTTATTAAAATACTTCGGCGGTTTTTATTCACAATGACGGTTATATATATATTTTAATGACATTACATAAATATAATTTGAGAGCTCATATTATTTTCTTTCTTTTAGAAACATTGTAGGAAGTTTTATTTAGCGGGAAATAAAAAATAAAATCGTTTAGTAAAACAAAGTTAGGCATCGTTTTCGTTCAGTAACAAACTTGACCGGTGTCAGCGTGGAAAATTATCATGGAGGATGGAGAAAGAAAAAAAATTATACGAAAGATAATGGGAGAATACGGGAAGAATGAAGAATATTCATTTTTCTTAAAAATTTAATCTGATCAGAAATGAGAATTTTTCTCCGATTCACATTGTTGGGACAGAAAATTATGAAATGAATGTGGTCGAGCAGAGGTTATTCGCTGAGAACAAGTAGTCTTGTACATAGGTCTTTGTTCTACGGATGAGTCGATTTGCCGAGTCGTCGAAATTATCTTGTGTTTTTGTTATAAATATTATATACAACTGTCTCCGTGGCCGAATGGTTACCATGCCGGACTGCCACGCAGTAGTCCAGATTCTATTTCCGGGCTGGAAGAAATATTTGTATGGCCTACATTTATTTCTCTCATGAGTTTGGGTGCAATTTGTAGTTGTCTATGTGTGTGTCCATGGCACCCGCGATACAAGGATTCCCTAGTGGTCTATGTTGAGTGTGTACGTTATTAGTACTGACTTTTCGGCATTCGTCGCCGCTAGTGACATCTGGAGAGAGATTTTTGAATAACCTTCTCACCACAGCGAATGCCAAAAAGTCAGTGCAAAGATCTATAACAAAAACACATAGGAGAATTTCGACGACTCGGTAACTGGCCCATGGCTCAGATCACCGGGTTACCCCACCGGGTCGACAAAAAATTTTTCTGTGTGTTCGATCTCTATATTCATAATCATAAATCATAATTTCAAAGTTTTTTTTTTAATTCTGCAAGTAAACTTTCTTAAAATTGGTACACTTCTGCAACAGGCGTGCTGACTTATGTCACAATTAGAAAGGACTTAACAAATAGAAATGTGAATAAATTTTATAAATGAATATAAAAAGTAACAAAACACAAATATTTAAAAATTGTCTACCAGACAGAGAGGACAACGTCTGGGTAGTGGTCATGGATTACATTTTCGTCTCGCGTCAATTATAGTACGGAACTTTTTTTATGAGATCAAGTGACGGGACGAACAAGTCGCCCAGCTGGTGATAAGTGACACGCCTGTCCATAACAGTGGCAGTTCTACTCACAACGATCTGAGGGGCACTGCCACTGCGCCCGTCATCCTGAGACATGAGTTGACAAGTCTCATGTGTCTGTAGTTACACCAAGACCCTTACCCTTCCTAACCGGAACGCAGTAATGCTCACATTATTACTTGGCGGCAAAAATTGGCAAGGTGGCAGTACTTCCCTGGACGAACATTTTCACAAGGAGATCTACTGCTACTAAATCTTATGGTGATGAGACTGATGTTATTTACCTTTTAGTGTAAGCCAATCGCCTTTCGTACCACGTCACTGGGTCAAGATAATGCTCGGTAAAGAAATAGTGGAATGCTGGTCTAAATTCTTTCATCAATTTGAGGAAGGCCGTTAATTTCTCCTGATTAGGTCTCCTCTTTTCATAAAGAGCGATTAATTTCTGACGTGCCACTTGAGCTGAAATATCCTGAAACCACACATTTTACGAGTACGGTAATGTCATCCTTGTCTATGATATTTATGTTTATCAGACTATCACTATGAAAAAAAAGACAATTCCATAATAAAGACGCAAGGGCGCGTTCCCACTATGTCGTCACGACAGATAGTCGTGCAGTTTACAGTGTTGTGACTTGTATATTTAAATGAAGTTGTTCACATATAGAACGACACTATTAACTATCGTTCACGATTTTTTTGTCGTTACGACGTCAGACAGTCGTGATAATGGGAAAAGTTAGAACGACAGTCGTCCGATGGTAAATAAAACGTGACGACAGATAGTCGCAACTACTATTGTCGTTACGATTTATTTATCGTTGTCTGCACGTGTTCTGCTCCCCACTCTCCCCTTTCGTACCCCACGCCCTCGCTCGCTTTGCACTAGCGTTGGGTTGTAGCCAGAGACGAGCCCGGGTTTTAACCCGGTGCTTTATTAACGGGTTTAAATCGGGTTAAAACTCATTAATACGCAAAATCGAGGGCAAACACTATTTACGACTAAATATTTATTGTGAATTGAGTTTTGTTCAAATTTAATTATACATATTATTACAAAATATTCAATTCTTAAATAGTCCCAAAATTTTCTCTCATCACATTTCAGTTCATCTATAAACGTTTGACATAATCCTAATGGAATTCTTTTTAATAACATTGGATGTACCCAAAACTTTCTTCTTTCGTTTGCTTCCTTTTCCGCCTTTTTAATAAGTAATTCTAATAAAAATAATAAAATATTCATACATTTCACACGAGTGCGAAAACACACGATTGGCTTCCAAAAGAACATGGAAACAACTAGAGTACATCAAACGACTCTGTCATACAAACGACAAGGCGGCTGCCGTGAAACGATAAATTGTCGTCACTATCTACTGGGAACAGCTAGACACGACTGTCGTTCAACAATAAAATAATCGTCCACGACAGATAGTCGTGATATGGGAACAGGCTAAAGCGACAGTCGTCCAACGATAAATAAAACGTCACGACATAGTGGGAAAGCGCCCTAATACAATTGGTCTGGTTTCCGCCAGTTTTATGCGGTAAAAGTTACCCAGAATCTGTTCAGAGCTCACCTAAAATATGCAAGTTATACGTGACCCGTTTCAAGTTAATTTTTTTAAATATTTGAAATAGGAAGAGGTTCTCAATTAGATTGTTTTTTTTTTGTATGTATGTTATACGATAACTCATTATGTAAACCGATTTTGTTGATTCTTTTTTGTTGGAAAGAGGGTACCTCAGTAGTGGTCCCATTTAAATTTGAAGAAAATGTACCACCTCTAAGGGCGGGAAACTAGGAGATGAATGACTTGTGGTCAGTTTTTTTAGTACTCCGTACTGAGATTATTGTTTTTCAATTTGTTATTAGTACTTGAGCAATCTTTAGTATTCATGGAATATATAATATCATGCGTACAAATAATTGTACCCTTTCATCAACAATCAACAAAGTTATATAAAAATATTACATACCTGCGGGTGGTATCTTGCGTGCGCTCCAGAATTACCCACTAAGTAAGTGCCGACGGGCATGGTCCCTTCACACCATTCCAGCACCCCGGATTTACGAGACATGGGCACCACCTTCGTAAAAGCAAGCTCAATACAGGGAAATGACACTATTTTTCCGGATTTAAATCGCGTATATTTGTTTTTTCAAACAAACCGACGTTTCGATACAGGGACTTATTATTTACTGCATTATTTGCGATTTTGGTCAAGGGTTCTTCCATTATGCAAATATATGCAGGCCTTATTCCGATCTCTGATGATAATCGAATAGAAAACTATATCTATTGTAACATAGGATAATAAGAGCAAGTAGGACCACTCCCGTCTGTTCGTTGCATAAATGCCTATAGTGATATTTGAGAGAGCTCGGAATTGCATATGTAGTGGTTTTCCGTTCGCATAAAAACCACAAATACAACCACAAATTCTTCTGTAAACACATGTATAATACACTTCGCTCGGAGCGTAGGAATGTTTCATTATTTTAGTTGTGCCTACAAGTTGTAAACTTAATTTTATAAAATTAAGGTGTTCATCACAATATTCCGCGCCATATTGAAAAAACCTTCGTTAAATGCAATAAATACTTACGTGTTGATATTATTACACCAGCATCGCGGTTTGGTTTCTTGATCATGGAGTATGATTATGAAATATAAATTAAATGCTAAACAATACTGAATTTAAGGCACTCTTGTTCAAACTACGACAAACGACAATAAACATGTCTACTATTTGGTGTCTTTTTTTTAAACACCCAGAGACCGCTTGCGACGACCTGCGCTATACAACGCAAGTGCATTGCGAGATTATGCGAATGTTTGCGTCCGTATACAGCGTGCAGCCATCGTGCACACATACAAGCTGCGCTGCTGTTTGTATGGAAATACTATACCTGTCTTATTATACTATGCTATATGAATATACCTTGTAAGTACGAATGTTTAATTTGTTTCGGCTGGTAACGGGGTCCTTCTCAATGAGAATGTTGACAATATTGAACACTTGTTGCATCACAGCGTCTTGCCTGAGGTCGTCTTCGCCCTATGAAATTTAAAAAATATCACTGACAAATTGCATTTGTCGATGGACCAATAACCCAAGAGGAATGCTAATCTCCATACTGCAGATCGACAAACGTCAAAATCACATCTTATTTCTAGGTGGCGCTGATCGATAGCCTGGAAGTAGTTTATATATTGTAAATGGCTGTGGATATCAATTAATTCCTCTTTAATTTGAAGTACAAGCAGTCAGTTATTTTTCCTTGTAATAATATTCAAATATTGACCATGAGCTAAAATCATTTTCTGAACTTTAATAAATATGCGTATCAATTGATGGCATTGCGTGTTACAAACTAATTTGTAATTTACCGCTTGCTAATATGGATAGATGGCGCTAATCCTAAACAAAATTAAAGAATAGGCGGCAGTATCCATAAAAATGTGTGCAATAAGCGCCATCTAGTTGATTTGTATGTTATCACTAGAAATTAGAGGAGCTTTGATAAATTGCAGCTCGTCAATGTAAATAGCTACCCAACACAACGTACCATATCCTTTTTATTCAAATTCCGTAACCTTTCCACAATCAGTAATTATGCTTTCCCAACCATTACATTGGATAAATGCGAAGGCAAAACCATAAAATATTGAATAAAAAAAAACTTACAAAAATAGCTATTTGGTACTCGTCGCGACATAATAGTGGTATCAATAGGTACTACAGGCCTATAGCCTGTTGGTCTGTAGCACTTAGGAGCGGTAGGCTTGTAGTACCTTTTAGTATTGGTACTACACGAGTAAGTAACTGAGTGCGGTGAGTGACAGTTTATGTCACAGTTATATCGCGCTGCACACGGGATGATTTCCACAAGATTTTTCTGACGATATTCAATAGCAAGTTGTTTGTTACCTGGGTACCTGCCTTACGATTGAGCAGTAAGGTTTAATAAATATTTCAAGTGTAATTTTATTACGTATAAAATAAATACTATTTGACTTTGACGAGCTTCAATGGTGAAGTAATTTCGAAACACGTACCTTGATGAGAAGAATTCTAGAGATACCATCTGAACCTTTGCAGTTTATTTTCTTCGGACAATTGATTCCTCCAGCCGGTTCAAAGTAGTTTTCGAATGCGACCAATGCTACATAAAGATATCAACGATTAGATAGTTTCAAGGCAGTTGTTCGTCTAAATGGGGAAAAGAAAATTCATGTGTACTACAGCTTTACTGTAACCGCGAGGCAAGTCACGATAAAGGCAACAAATTTCTTTATTTAAAAAAAAATGTTACTTTGATATGATTATAAACTCTTTTGCAAAAAAAACGTGCACTTTAGATTTTTTTCTCTACTTCAATGAAAAAGAACAAGAAATAGGTTTTATTAATTTGACGATATATTGGCATGTTATTTCAAGCATCCTGGCATGATTCTTTACGTTCCAAATTTAAAATTTGAAATTAATAAAAGAAAAATAATGATTATTGTGGTTATTCTAAAATTGCTTTACTAATGGCGCGAATTGCTGAAACGATTTTTAACTGATTACGATATTTTAAAACTTTTTGGATATTTTCTGCAAATTAAACAATTTAATATTTCTTTTTACATTAAATACCACTTTTTGATATGAGTGATAAAGTGATAAGGGCCGGTAAAATTATAGCCCTACTTGAAGAAGGTTGTTCGCAAACTTACGTGTCTCAGCGGCTAAATGTGAGTCGTTCAACTGTTCAGAGGACTTGGCAACGGTATCAAGAGACCGGTTCGGTCAAAAGAAGACCCGGTTCGGGAAGAAAACGATGCACAGAACCAAGAGATGACCGCTTTTTGGTGAGTCAGGCGTTGCGGAATCGTAAGGCGTCAAGTGTGGACCTGAGCACCGTGTTCCTCGACTTCAGTTTGCAAGGAACTGTGCTTCATGGACTCTGGAGGACTGGAATAAAGTATTGTTTTCTGATGAAGCTAGAATCTCTTTGTGTGGAGAGGTCCAATTGAGCATGTCTGGGATGTTCTAAAGAGAAGGGTAAGATCAGCGCAACCTGCTCCACAAAACATCAAGGAGCTAAAAAGAGTCATTGCGGAAGAGTGGGAACGTATTCCTCAAAACGTTATTAAAAACATCGTGGAAAGCATGCCCAGAAGGATTCAAGCTGTGATTTTGGCAAGAGGAGGTCACACTCGTCATTAGGTTTTTACATTTGTAACTATATTTAATTAAAAAAAGTAAAAAAAAATCTTGTCTTTATTGCCGACCACTTTTTATTGTTTGGGCGTGAAAATCGGTTTTAAAGAATCCATCGTTTTTTTTTCTTTTAATTGCCGGAATTCACTTCACGCGCATTAATTTACACGATTATAAGTATACAGACTAAGTCAAAGAAATAAATTTCATTTAATTAACTCAAATCGACTTTAGAACGTAAATTTCCTTAGGTGCCCGTTTTTTTTTGCAAAAGAGTGTATTATTAGGAAAGATCATTAGTTAAGCAGATTTATCCCTTACGTTCTCATTATTCTACGTTGCCAATACAAAGGCCTTATTCAGAGTGGCGGCGAGCGCGTAAGCAGGTGCGGGTGCGTGTAAATAAAATATACGTGGATGCTCGTTGCATTCAGTGGCCGCGCGCGCCGGTGCATGCCTCGAGGCGGACGCGGCGCAGGTGCGCGCGTGTCGCGCGGGTATATCTGTTGGCTCGGTCCGCCTGTACCTTTCACAGTGCTTGGCCTAGTCTGTTTGCGATTTCGATGTGTGGATCTACCCGCTCGTAGCCGCTTCGGCACTGTGAAAGGGAAGACGCCAAGGCGCGCGCGCCCACACCCCCCACCGTGCCCGCGCTTGCACTCTGAATGAGCCCATCGAATTCACATATGAACTTGGCATCAAATGGCATTTACACAAATAATTTAAAAAAATTAACCTCTAAACCGTCACTTACTAGGAATGTCCAAATAATCACAGTCATTTCTAACTGGTATGGTAACAGTTGGTATAGGAATAGCATCTAGATGTCCAAGCCGGTGTATGCGTTCCGCTTTTGGAACTGCCTGTTTTTTGTTTGTATCCTTCGTCTTCGGGGTGAAATTTGCAAAACTTATTATTGCTACAAAGAGAAACATGTAAATAGATAAGATCAACTAAAACTAACACATTAATTACTATATTGATTCACTTATAAATAACAAATTTTAATAACAAAAGGAAGGTAAAATTTTACATATTGCATGACTAATTAGACCATATAGTTTTGGAAGTTCTCACAGACAGCAGTAATGGTCAACGTCAAGGTCAAAAATTATATTTGAAAATAAATCTACCTCCTCCCGTGTAAAGGCTACCTACGTAACATTGGCGGAATTGTGAAAGACACAGAACAAGCCACTAATAAATAGGAAGAAGTTTTGGAAGTAACGGCAGTGAAAAGGCGCTGGCTCAGCGTAAATGCCGCAGTTTTCCACGATACTGGTATTCTGCCAGAACCCTATTAAGAGAGACGCCACTCATCATCTCAGACTGTCCTCCAGCGTTATCATTATATAGTTATTGCGTGGCGTTATTAAATTAAGAAAAGATTATATTTCAAATTAAGCTAATTCCGAGCGCTGGACAAGTCTCCTCACAGGCGAGGTTTTAGGCTATATGGCGGACTATAGCTCACAGGTTTCATCACGATGTTTTCCTTCATCGAAAAACTTATTGTAAATTTTAAAATTAAATTTCGAACATAAATTCCGAGAAATAGAGGCGCGAGCTCAAGTTAAGTAAATTAAGACTTCAAATTCTCACATTTATTAAACTCTGCAACTCATTACCGGTCCAGGAAAAAAGAGGCTTATTGAAAACAATAGAGATGCGAAGGGAAAAGATGTTTGAGCATCATAGAAGGAAAGATCGAAGGAAAGAGAGGCAGAGGAAGACCGAGACGAAGTTATTTAGTTATTAACAATAAATCAAAGTTAGGGATATGATAGCAGAAAAGAGTTGGGTGACAATTACTCCCCCGATAAGAGCCTAGCTGTTAAATAAGAAGGGAAGCTACTTATTACAAATTGAATGAAACAATATGCCAAACAAAACTGATAATCACGTTACTATTGGGAGGATACAATATAAATACCAATGAACAATACCATCTTGGATAATATACCATTGTGAGTCCGTCAATGGCAATGTAAGAAAATGTTTCCAAGAAACAAAAATTTTGCGAGGAGAATAGAATAGAAATCATTTATTCCGTGAAAAGCAGTACACACTCTATATAACTACAATACTGGATTGAAAACAAATGGAAAGCACAATATGCCCCATTACATACAAGTTAACGAACAATACGAATAACGAATTAAAAAATCTAAATAAATAATTACGTAAAGAATAAAAAAAGAACTAAACAGGCAGCGTGTGCGCTGTGCTGTTACGGAATCCGTCATCCACTCAGTTTATTGTCGTCTAAGTGAAAGAGCTACTACGACGCTGTTTTTCAGTAGGTCCAGTAAAAGAAATACACGAGAAACGGAACATAACAGATACATAACTAAATTATACAATTATCATGGGCACTTTTTCGATATAATTAAAATTGTGTTGGTACACATATCTTATTTTAAAAAATTGTAAAATCACTAGGGTAATAATTCTCATAGAAAATATTTAAAAACTAGATATTTGAAAACTTGATTACAATTGAATAAATAACTGATAACTTATTAACAACTAACAAAATGCAAAGTAGCTTATCGTCGAGGATAGTGCAATTACGCGTAACTAGCAATGGATTATGAGTTTCCATTTCGGTAATTTAGTGGTCAAATTAAATCCGCGGAAATGTCGTGGCAACTAAATTAACGTGAATTACGGGGATCTACCGTTATCAGTACAACATAAATCAATGCTTACTCTGCCAAAATTTAAGATCGTAAGTTAAATCTCTCTCCTGTAAAATTTGGTTTAGTGCAGATACGCGCCTTTTACCAATACTACATACGAGGATTTGTACTGTCCCCGACGTTATGCTCTTGCTTACCGTCACACATCTTTTCCATTTGCTCAATAACAGCCGCTAGCGCAGTCTCGCTTGCCAACTGGGTAATCATAGCCTTTGCAGAGACGACACGTGGCTCATTACACTTTGGTCGTGTGACCTGAGGTGCACCATACTGATTACTGCTGGCGTTTAGTATGAATTGGTCCTTATCTGAGTTCTTAAGACTGAACATAATGGGTAAAGTGTGGTGAGGATGGTCCATTGCGCACCGTTCTGTTTAGGACAAAATAAATAAAGAATTATGGGTAAATTAGGCCTACCACCGTGAATGGATATGTTCTGTGATTGACGAAATTAATAATGTGAAAGTGAATATTATCGATAAATCACTTCTCCTTAACAACTGTAAAGTAAGTAGCAGTGTGGGCCGACCTGTGATCGTTTAACGACCCCTTGCAAACCATTTCAGTGCAAAATTGTATATCACTTACATCGGTAACGTACATCACTAACCCATTTAGACGTTCCACTGCTGGGCACGCATCTTTTCTTTAGGGTTTTAGGTCAAAGCCTGACACGCGGATTGCGGGTTGGGGACATCCATCGAGTATGTAACCCGAAATAGAGACGAAATAAGGGCCATATATTCCTGGTAACACATTAGCGATACAGCTTTTATAAAATTCAACTCTCGTTTGCACTGAAATATAGACTTTGAAATATAGAATTGTAATAAAGATACTAACAATGCCGTGCTGTTCTAGTCGGTGGTGTGGGAAAAACAGCAAAACATCTATAATTACCAAACAAACGGAATCACATTTCATCGTTAATGAAATATTAAATATGTGATTTTGAAATTTTCGTCCATTATAGCAAAGCTCAAGTTAACTGGTCGATTTGAAGTGAAACAGTTGACGACACCCGTCAATTGTTTCGAACTCGGGCTAGCCAATCGGAGCGCAGTTGTCACAGTAATGATATGGCAGAATAATTTTCAAACAAATGAAATGACATTTCGTCTCTATTTCTGGTTATATCCTCGATGGGGACATCCCATGTTTTCCAAGGGTTGTGAACCTTCTTCGACACCAAAACTTAAGCTCATAAAATTTATCGTGCATAAATTTCAACCATTTCTTTAATTTCAATTAGGGCAAACCATTAGGCGTTTGAATCTCTATTGCAATGTGTTCGATTGATTTACTTATAATAATAAAATCCTTTATTTATCTCAACACATCAACAAAATACATATAAAAAATAAAAAGTACTTTACACAGAGTTTAGTAACACCATGTAATGGTGAGAGATAAAAAGGTCTGTAGCTCAGTAAAAATGGCGGAGTGTTTTACAGTACCACTCGCTGTAGTAGAATATAGAATATAGAAAAGAAATAACACATATACGATCATATCAATCCAGTTTTAAGATTGCCAGCAGGCAATATATATATTTTAATTACTTTTTCTTTCGACACGAAAGAAAAAGTTTAATTAATAATTAAAGCAAGGAAGTTTTTGATCCTGAAGTCGTGGCGTTAAAGCAGACTTTTATCCTGTGCTAACATTAAATCAGTTACGTATTTAGTTCTTGGTAAACATTCTATTTAACTCTAGAAATAAATAAAATATGTTTTTATACACGATTATAAGTCCCAAATTATTATGTATATTACAATTAATGTGTGAAAATCGTGAAAGTTTAAATCAGTCAGTCTCGTTGAAGAGAATAAGGTACGGAAATTAGCTGCTTTAGCAGCCAATAGTAATGAGTTTAATTATAATATAATATATAATAATAATGCACACACTCACAGCCCCACACTAGGCAAACCCTGTATCGCGGGTGCCATGGACACACACATAGACAACCACAAATAATAAAAAAAACACCCAAACTCACGAGAGAAATAAATGTAGGCTATACAAATATTTATCACGGCCCGGGAACCGAATTCAAGACCTCTGCGTGTTAGACCAGCATGGTAACCGTTTGGCCACGGAGGCAGTTGATATGTGCAACTTAGTTTTTAGCCAGCTGTTTGTTGAACTTACTGATAATCTTCTTTAAATTATTAGCAAACAGAGTCGTCTCGTTGGTCAATCTTGGTGCCAGCTGAGGAAGCACCGTTATATACTTTCGTGAGGGTATCGAATGAAGCAGGTCCTCAAAGTTGCCGTCTTCGGAATCCACAAATTCGAGATCGGTATTATCCAGCCAGAGAGATATCACACGGAAAACGGAGAGGTTATTGCATTCAGATAGTTTCAGAGATATGAGGTAATACCTGTCACAAAGAAATAACAATGTTTAATAACATTGATTAAGCATATCTCAACTGTCGAATCGTTAGCATCACAGCTTGTAAAACATTAACAGAAGTCATAAACATAATTTTTTCTGTCAATCACCACAATAGTTATTTCGGGTGCGCCTCACTTATATGAAAATAATAGAAATAAACTAATTTTAAAACAAATAATATAATTTAATATAATTTTTATTTGGTTGGTTTCACTTCTTATAATTTAATTTCATATAATTTCTCGTTTGATATAACATTCACATTTTATTTTATTTTTTTATATAAAGCTCATATAATATAACATTCATTTCATATATTGTCAATTTAGATATTTTATACATGGTATAATATCACTTTTTAACCGATTTCAAAAAGGAGGAGGTTCTCAATTCAACTGTATGTTTTTTTTTTGTACGTATGTATGTTACGCGATAACTCCGATATTTGTGAACCGATTTTGATGATTCTTTTTTTGTTGGAAAGAGGGTACCTCAGAAGTGGTCCCATTTAAATTTGAAGAAAATATTCGACCTCTAAGGGTTGTAAACTAGGGGATGAATGACTTTTGAGATCGGTTTTAGTACTCTGTACTAAGGTTAGGTTATCGTAAATAATAAGTTTATTTCCGACTCGCCGTGGTACTTGTCTATTCGATACTAGGAGTTCATGTGCCGTGCAATCAATAATTTTAACATTCTATGTAATACTTTTGATTTGGATTCTTTCAATACGGGTGTAATTTCGGCAAGGAGAGCACTGAGTGGGCACTTCTTTGGATTCATAGTGAGGCTTGCAACTCCGGTGGATTTTTATGTTTTATGTAACAAATTAAATGTGCATTCTTAATTGTATTTCTATTTGTGAGAATCCGTATTTGGCTCTCAGTTGTTATTAACACAGATAATATAATACTATACTAGGGCAGATATACAATCTCATTCAAAAAAATATTAGTTTTATTATGATTATTATTAGTTAGTAAGTGCATTTGCTCTGAGCCACTTGGTTAGCGAGTCAAAACCAAATTGAGTTTGTGAAAATATTTGATTCCAACTTGAGGTGCTGAATAATGATTGTATCATCGGTATAAGATATGATCTTGCCACCAGAGAGGGGAAAGAGCGCATAGTTGGTTAACATAGACAAGGAATAGAACTAAACATTCCTAAAATTTTGTTTAAATTTTTTTTTTAAATTTGCATTTCTTTTATATTTTATACTTCTTATTTGGTATGGCAATGGTAATACCTCAAATTTTCGAGATTCAATACTTTGTTCTTTATTTTTTCCTAGTATCACATCTATGGTTTTAAATAAGCACTAGAGTTAACATGTACGACTTGATACCCCATTTTATTATTATTATTATTTAATTTAGTTTTAAGCCTGTAGGTCTTCCTTTTTAACCGACGTCAAAAAAGGAGGAGGTTCTCAATTCGACTGTATGTTTTTTTTTTTATTATGTTACGCAATTACTCCGGTATTTGTGCACCGATTTTCATGATTCTTTTTTTGTTGGAAAGAGAGTACTTCCATAGTGAACCCTTTTAATTTTGAAAAAAATCATCCACCTGTAAGGGTGGCTGTTCACGCATGAAGATTCATTTTTATAAATAGCGCCTAAATTTTATTATAAGGAGTAATTATTTTAATGGCTGATTTTGCTATTCTCCAATTCAAGGTGTTTTTCTTTCTCAATATACTTTGAGTAGTGAGAACCTATGAACCTATTTTTATTATCTCCTGAGTCAAGTCCCGCATAGTGGCGAACTAGGGGATGAATCCGGGTTTGCGCACTTTCCGGTAACCGATTTCAATAAAACTTGGTAATTATATATAATTCCACGTACTTTTTACGGTCGGTTTTTTTAGTACATAGTACTGAGATTATAGATAAATAAATAATTAAAAACATTACGGGCACTCACCTCATGGCTAAATGCAAGAAACTTTCCTTCTCAGTTCTAATGCTAGCTATTTCTGCTTCTTCGATGTTACCAAACTTTTCATGGGCGGCTAAGGCTTTCCTTTCGTCTTTGCTTAAATTTCGTTGTGCTTGCGAACGCAGAGTGCATGCCTCATCTTTCATGTTTTCCAAGACTTTTAATTTTTTCTCAAATACAGTTGAGTCCATATATGTTACCACCTAGAAGAAAATTTTGATATAAGAGGACAAAGCATAGAAGCAAATAATAATAATAGCTTTAAGAGTGTTTCACAGTTTAGGTATCTTGAGCACCTTCTGATTGAAGAAGTGATGGATGAGGAGGGTACCGAGATGGAGCGCAGGGCGTTGTCGGTTTGTGGGAAACTATTTGCACATAGATTCACTCGAAGAGGATCCCTGAATCAAGTTAATAAATGCCAATACCAAACTTCACTTTTCATCTACCGCCCACAGCGCAATCCACTGAGCTACCAAGGCTATCACAAATACAAAAAAATGCCGGTTCTTCAGTTATGTACCGCCGTTATTAATTGTGCTATAATGACTATGGCAAGAATAACGTTAAGTGTTATGATTAAGACATACTTTATTTATGGAATGTCATAATGTTTTAATACCACGACACACATATTTTTTATGAAAACACTCCACTAGTTTGTTAGATCGAAAGAATTTTTATTTTTATTGTTAGACGTTTGTATCAATAATAAGACATACTTGTTTGTATTCAGCATCAGCAAATTTGGCGATATCGTAATAAACCTTCAATCGTGTCTCCACATGGTCATTTTGACTCAACACTTTCAGGCTTTTCTTGAGATATTTGTCAATTATATCACGCGGATTGTCGCATTTCGACTCCGCCATCCATAAACCATACTGTCTGGAATTCAATTAAATTTTTTTTTTCACTTTTTAATACAACATGAGGGGAGGAGGAGGGATACTTCAAATATTAATTTAAAGTACTTAATTACTTCATATATTAAGTACTTTCAGTATATATTCTCAGTATGTAATGTAATCTCAGAAAAGTTGAATACCGACCCAAAAACACATTATAATTCTTTTTTCATCAAATACTTGTCTGTGCTACTGGTAAAGAATTAAAGTCCTTCTAATTTGACCCTTTGGATCGGCATCGTAAAAATACAGGTGATTTTTATTTCACATTTGGTCGGTTCGATTTACTGATAACGCAAACAACTTTATAAATCTTTGAACGCAGTATTACTTAAAATATCATATCTACAACATTTAAAGTAATTTCCCTACGTGTCTCATAGATGTGTGATGCCCTGTATAAATCATGGTCTTTTTTCATACAAAAGTTTTTATACATTCATGTTCAAACAGTTTTCTACGAAAAGTTTACAGCGCAATTGAAACCAAGGAATTTTCTCGTCTCTATTGTTGGCCAGATCTGTACGCCTTAGGGTGCGTACAGATCTGGCGAATGCGCTGCAATTAAGTGCGCCTCTGCAATGACATCTCATAATACGCATGAGCGGCACACGAACAAATCGCACTACATAATGCACATGTGTAGCTCGCGAGCCTTTCGCAAACAGGCGCATTCGCCAGACTGGTACGCTCCCTTAGTGCATTAGTAAGAAATCTTTCCTACCTCAATGACACAGCAGCCAATTTAACATCAGGTGTACGATCACTCACAATGTTACGAAGCAAAGAAAGAGCGATGTCCTTATGCCCCTTCGCCCATGATATTTGACTGTCGATAAGTGTTACGTCTTGACTGTTTTGCAGCCTTTTCGCTACAGCCAGAAGACGTTGAGCCATTTTAATCCTTTGATTAGACAGCCCGAGTTCTGAAATTTGTATAACAATAAAAAAATAGGATAGTAACGACAACAAAAAATATAACAAATGACATGTAAAGAAATTCCTTGCTGTATAATTATTGTACTATTTCTAAGTAACTGCTGAAAAACTCAAAATTTGTACATTAAATTTACCTTTTTTTTTCTTTTTTTTTTTGACGGGGGGAAAACATTAAATTTACCTGCGTACTGCAATTGCAAAGAAGTGATGTCTTTCAAGAAATCATTATATGTCTTAGCAGCATGCTCAAGTATCACATTGCGTTGTGACACTAGAGCTTCGAGGTGTTTGAAATCATTGAAAACTGGCAGTCTCTCCACTTGCCATTGATTCAAGAGGTTTTTTATTGTTGATTTGTTGCATCTTACAGAAAAGTAGTCCTCAATGTCGTCGAGTAGATGAAGTTTAGTCAAAACTTTATACACATTCTGACAGTTTTCCATATTCAAGTTCTGGCATAGTTTCGCAATGGCTAATTTTGCAAGATTCAGTGGCATTAGCACCTTTGATTCGAAATCTGGAGAGGTGTGAAGATTGAGACAGTTTTTGAGGCAGGAATATCTTAAAGCCTTCGCGATGGAATTGGGATTGCTATTTGGTTGCTTGAATTTATCTTCAAGCTCTCGAATGTCTACCAAGTCTGACCAATCACCTGTGGGATGGAAAAGAACTTGACTGCTTTGTAAACAAAAGCGTCTATCGCTCCGGAAGACACTATGTGTTACAATATCACAAAAAATTTGCCTAAGCTTTTACAAAAATAGCTTACCAAGAAAAGACAGACACTCATATTTTACGTCATTAAATTCGTTGTTTTCTGGCAATGACTTTATGTATTGCAAGGCCAAATGGTGCATGCCCGACTTGTGTAATGATTTGACGACCCCGTGTTGCAAATGGGGGTCTACTTGGCCTCCACTCGAGAGCGCAATATCGAGTAAAAGTAAAGCATCCGCAAATTGGCCTGTGTTTATCAAATGTTTGCGTTTTTCCTCCTCGCTTGTTAGATGAGCGGTACCACAGCCGTCTATAGAATCTAGTTCGCCAATCGATACGTAACACTGCAAAGGGTAGTTGTTGTTTATAACAATATGAATCGAATTAGATAAATCATGCAAATCTTGACAAATTTCTGTAGTTAAAAGTATTGGAATACGACCCCTAAGTCGTATTCCAAAACGTGACCCAAGTATCGCCGTGATCATCAAAATGAAAATTATTTGTCACGATGATCGATCGGGATATGAAAAACTGACACTGGCGATGATCGCTATAATTCCTAAATTACTATGATAATACTATTGGAAATTCTTAATTCTTGAGTAATGTTCTGGAATAAAAACTCTGCTGGAAATCATACTCAAGTCCTGACTTGAGTATCGAGTAAAGTTCTGGAATACGACCCTAAGACTAACTTGACTAGAAGGTAAACTAAGATTTTCGTACCATAATGGATCGACTATATAGGAACTTAATGAAATTGCAACAAATAAACGCTGACAAGTTATATTTTGTACCCTTCGTCTTGCTTCCGCATTTTTATAAACAAAAAATCTTTCGACAAGAGACATTAATCTTCGAAAGTCAATGGCGGCGACGCCTTTGCAGGTCAAAAGTACTTGTCAGCCATTGACTAATTTAAAAAAAGTGAAGTCTTATTACCTTTCTAAATATCTTTTGAAGATCCTCTCCACCATTCAGTAGGGTAGTAGCTTCAGGCGAAGAGGGCGGCACACCGTTATTCTGAGCGTTGGCCCACAGCTCTCCATAGTAAATTGCAGCCAGGTTCTGATCAGCAATAGTTGCCGCCCACGCAACTTTATCGTAATCTAATCTTAGGTAATTGTACGTCTCAAACGTTCGATCAGTTCTGCGGAGTACATTATTAATTTCATTTATATATTTACTAGATGCATGTGCATTTTAGATATTCTCCTGGTTTTATTACATGTTGCTGCTAATCAGAACGCAATCGTGCGCAGTAATCCTAAGGGCTCCTACGCATAAACACGATACGACGTCGCGTCGTGCTACGACGCGGCATCGTTTCACAATGCGACGTCGTGTCGTGGAAATCTACATCGAGCAACATAAAAATTCACGACACGACATCGCAACGTGACACGACGCACGGCACGACGTCGTATAGTAGAAACTCACGGTGCGCTCCCCAATGCCGCATTAATTTGTTATTCCATATTCAAAGATGACTTGTATTCTTCTGATGTTTAGTCCCATAGTACAGGACGCCGTGCGTCGTGACACACTGCTATGTCGTGTCGTGAATTTTTACGTTTCTACGTAAAAACGTCGTAGATTTCCACGATACGACGTCGTGTCGTCGCACGACGTGACGTCGTATCGTGTTTATGTGTAAGAGCCCTAATATTTGTACTCAATTTAAAAAAATTAACACTAGAGTTGTTCGTGCACTTACCGAGGTTGATAGTTACTTTTTTGTAACCGAATAAAATTGACGATATTGAGCAAATACTGAACCACCATTTTGTGATCTTGATCTAACGCAGTTGAATTTCTCCTACAAATACTGTCCTCGCTATTCTCAATGCTATCAAAATTAGAGTTCCAGATGTGTTTAAAGAAATGATTTAATAATTCGCGAATTATTGTTACGTGCTGGTCAGAGGAGCATTCGAGAAGCACGCCCATTAACGATGGTAAAATTTTTTCGCACACTTCTGGCTGTAACACAATGAAAGTATTAAGTATAAAGAACTATATAAATTAACACGAGTTTGCATTTAGATAGCTAAGTATAGGTTTACAGTTTATACATTATTACAAAAGTTTTATTTAGAATGTTGATGTTATTTATGATCACCACAAATGATCGCGATTAAACAATATAAAATGTATACAGGGCAATTTTTAAAATACTAACAACCTCCCTGGATTATATTACTGACATCATAAACAACAACTTTTGTCCCGTGACTTTTGATAATTCAACAGATTTTATTTCCTTGCAAAAAATTAATAGATTTAAATAGATCCCTCTAAACGATAATAACTCTATGCAGGACGGGTGTGGGAGTCGTCACACGGGACGTTTGCATGTTTGAACTTATTCTACCAAATATAGACCTAAAAGTGTCAGATAGTACAACAAAAACTTTTATTTTTGGTAAATTTATTATGTTTTGTAAAAAGTCATGGAACAAAAGTTGTTGTTTATGATAATATTAGTCATATAGTCGTGTGAGGTTGTTAGTATTTTAAAAATAACCTTGTACCATAGATACAGAATAGGGACACCGTTAGTTTTTTATGGCGGTATTTTGAAAAACATAGCAAGTGTGGTTGAAGATTCCACCGCACCGCCGAGATGGTGACGCAACACCGCGTCGCTAGTCAGCCTGTCGCCACGGCCAGTGCAACTGGCCGAAACGTCGAGATAATAGGTAGGTGTGCAAATATCTATAGTGTAGTATAATGTAAACAATCTTGATACGCCTTTTTATTGAAACATATACTTTCAAATCAATGGGTATAAAAATAGGTATGCAATTTCATATCAAGCTAAGTATTTGTATTTTGTGTTTGAAGGTAAGTAAAAATCATATAATAAATGTATATTTAATTAAATAGACATCTCAAGATCGTTGACATTTAGTTAAGTACCTAAACAAATGGACTATATTAAATTGTTTAATCGCATTTGTTCCCGTTTTCAAATGTCAGTACAATGCATTGAGTATGTACAATGCAACGCGCATGTTTAAAAGTGTATATAAACTTTGTTAAACACAAAAAAAAAATATTCCTAATAAGTATTAACCTCTAAGGTCCATTAAAAACCAGCGTCACAGCACATTCTCGGCTGTGTCTTTAAGCTGAATGTGATCCTTTTGCATATCCACAGCCGCACACATGTCAGAAGTATATCACATCACATCACGTCACGTCACATCATATATCATATCATATCATATCGTAACATATCATATCATATTATATTATTTTAAATTATAGTATACAATAGTGTTAAATTATATAGTAAAGTTGGTTGTTTAAATGTCAGCTACGCTTTTTTTTGTTTTTATCTATATTACTTTTTTGTGTATTATTATATTGTGGCGTTTGTAATAAATGGTTTCTATTTCTAACCAGAAACGCAGCATTCAGGTCCAGAGTCCAGTTATTAAGAATATCCTGAACATAGGTGCAAGCTGAGGCTCCACCACATGTTGTAGATATTCCAATTTTATGATATTGCGTTTTACTTCCACGTTTATATGGAAAACGGCTATGGAGTGGAATTTCCTGCCTGCAGACTTGACCTGCCTGAACGGTAAAACTTGGGTCCATTCAAAGCGAGAGTGAATAGGTATAATTTAGGTGTGCATGTTCCATCGTCGACCTCATTCCATTAGGTGAAGTGGAGGTCAAATACGCACTTATTTTTTTATAAAAAAAAAAGAAGCTTACCTTAACAATACAAACAGCGCGTAATACGTTCAAGTAATTCTCCTGTGTAGCTAGAACGTCTAAGAGAGCTACTGTCAACCGAATTAACCATTTTGTATGGTCCTCATTAGGGTTTAGAAGCCAGTGCTCTGGCTGGCGCAGTGAATTGAATTTCATTTCGTTTATTTTGAATTCTGCTCCCGTGTGACATTGTGTAGACGCGAAGGGTTGTAGGATTTGTTTGCATTCTTCTTCTAAATCTACAATCATGTTCATTAAGAATTGAATAAATACATATAAGACCATTGACTTGTATAAGACATATCAGAGGCAGATAGCCTTTACAACTAATGTTTAAGGCACCAAATATAACTTTTATACGTTTAGTTACTCTTAACTGGAAATAACCAATGTACTTTACTAGTATTGGTATACTAACAATAGAGAGTATTATATTTTATGTGTATTATATTATAATTATTGATAGAAAGATCGAACACTTAGAAAAAACTCCTTCGATCCGGCCAGATTCGAACCGACGTCTTCTAGCAAACCGTGCCAGATGCTATGCCAACTAACCCACGGAACGAACCAGTGGTCCTCACGAATTTTTCTACATGCTTGTTGTCGGATTTTTGTATCTGGTCTTTAACGACTTTTTAGCCGTAGCGCCATGAGATCTATGAAAATATTTCGTCACCCAGTTGGATAACTTTAGAGGTGGCTAGAGATGTCGCTATTAACAGTAATAAATTTTGTATTGAATTGATATTCGATTATATTTTGTGAAATTACTCCACTAGTTTGTTACAATTAATTATTAATACAAAGATATACTTAGAAAAAAATCCTTCGATCCGGCTGGATTCGAACCGACGTCTGTATTATATACGTTTGTATTATATTATTTGTATTGTATACGTACCTAAAGCAGTTTTTCCCTCGCGATATTGAAGTAAACGTTTCAAAGTCTTTGCTGCTCCATTCGTGACACCCGGCTGCTCGTCAAAAAGGACCTCGGCGAGTGACGACATCACGACCATGGCAAAATATTGCTTCGGGTGCACACTTAACACTCTTTTCGTGTCTGATGGCGGAACAGTAACTAGCGTTTTCAAATCGTAGTTGCCAATCTCCGATAGACAATTACAGGCTTCGATTTTAGTCTGAAATAAGTTAATCACTGTAAGTTGATCCCTTACACGTTTATCTGGTGAAAAAAGGACTGAAATTTTACTTTATTACGTTGGCTTCAAAAGTCATCAAAGAAAAATTTGAACTTTCACCAATATGCATATAAATGTAAGTAATTCTAATTTCATCGATTTTGTCTAAACATCATTGAATCTATACATCATTTTTTTTTAGTCAGCGTTAAAGGTTTTTCTAGGCATTAGGTGCCATTTATTATTTTTTATTTATTTTAGAATTTTAAAAGAGGAACAAGGTCCATACAGGCTCCATTAAAAAAAAAATATAAATAAGAATATAGAAAATAGAAATAAGAATACAGAAAGAATATAGAAATAAGAATACAATAAAATACTACATCCGAAGTATTTTTAATACTGTTTGGGTAATCTACGCTCTACGCTGGTTATTCAAGCATCTAGTAACATAAAGTATGTATTTTATTAAGGCTAAATATTCATTCAATTAAGTCGTGGGAGCCTTGGCTTCACCTACCGACTCTTAAAGCAGAAGCCGTGAGTTCAAATCCGGGCTCGCAACTCTTGGTTGTTCGGAATTTATGTGTGAAATTTAATTTCAAATTTACTGTGAGTTTGTCGGTTTATTTGTTCCTTCACATCGTGATGACCTGAACATCGAAGAAGATTGCATTGAGCCAGCGTAGCGGACTATAGCTTTAGGCTAGCCCTCGCCTGAGAGGAGACCCGTACACGGCACTGGGACGTATAAATGGGTCGATGATGATGGTTCATTCAGCGACCGTAACTAAAAACCTGATTTTGGTTTATTTATTTATTATTTATTACCTTATCGTCTGAAGCGTCTTTTAAAGTTTTGCTCAAAGCATAGACGATTTGATGGATGACGCTGTTCCCGCAATCATCTGAGAATCCTTTATTGTTCAATTCCTCAGATAATTTCAGTGTATACTCTTTGTTGACTTTCAGTAACAACCGCAGTTTTAGAAGCGTCTCGTGACTAAAAAATAAAGCTGGAAAAGTGACTCCTGGCAATAAACAAGTTGCCTAATTTTACAAGATTAAAAATTCAATTTATAAAGTTCAATTCTGTGAGAGGCTAGTGAAGTTGAAAAACATCCTAATTTCAACAAGGAAGATGGTTTCTCCGTACCACCAGTTCGGGATCGAGTTTCTTTGAAATATTTATATATAAGGTATTTAATCATTTTTGTAACTACAGTCAAAAATAGGGTTTGCATTAATTTTAGATATAACTGAATGCTGATAAGCAATAAACAGTCAACAAACATGCTCATAGTTTTGCGAAAATATCACCTAGATTAATTCATTGTTTTTGATAGTTTACTCCAAAATTTACAGTAAAGTTAAATAAATTTTAGAACAAACTATCAAAAACAATGATAAAAATCTTTAGGCGCACTTTTCTCAAAACCATGATCATGTTGGTAAACACGTCATTGCTTAATCAGGATCCAACTGGTTGATGCCTTTACCACCTCACTCAACCGTGACATGGGACCTGCAAAGGGACAGAAACTTTGGTTTGTTTGAAAAAAACAAATAATTATATGCGATTTAAATCCAAAAAAATAGCTTATATATAATATATGATATAGAATAAGTTATAATTTAATAATGAAATCTTAATTTATATATACAGTTATATAAATTAAGAGTTTCCCGATTTACCTTGGACATGATAGACCTTTGGCAAAAATCTGAATTTTTTCCAAGAATTTCACTTTCGTTGAGCAATTTATATTCTCAGTGGACCTCTGTGACAGCGATGCTACGAAATCAATGACATCTTCACTTTGTTTTAAATAGTCCTTCATGTCTACAACCAAATAGTCCAATAGTTCTGCACATTCCGTATTGAAACCTTCCTCTATCTTGATCATTAAAATTGACAATACTTCGGACACAGCTTTTCGCAAAACGTCAACATTACGGATCAAGAGTTTTTTAAAAACAATTTTGAGCGCCTTCGCAAACGCACTGATTTCGTGTTTACTCTGCGAATTTTTTACAGCATGTGAGATGCTGCTACAAGCAAATTTGCATACAAAAGCGTCAGATTGGTGACCCAGAGGTATGGTTTCTAAGAATGTCATGAAATTATGTAAAAGCAAAACTTTGAATTCGAAGATATTTTCGTTTAAGACATTTGCCCATAATTTGATCAGCGCTTTAAATATTGCCAAAGGTTGATGTTCGCATAAGTAGTTCATTGTGTCTTCTTCAATGAGATCCTGTGAAAATGTAAGACGTTTTAAATCTCTTTAAAATAAAAACTGTAGTAAAGATTTAATTCGTACGTTCATATACCTCGATATACTTCAACATTCCATCAAATACTTCCTTTGGATAATGATAGCTTTTCGTTTGTTGTGGAATGTCAACGTTATACTGTTCTTTCGCTGCTTCGTGTGTGTTCAATTGAGTTGCAATCACTATTACTAGTTCGTTCATATTTTCCACAAACAAACTGCTCCACCTTTCAATGCCTAGAATAGTTTCTCTAGTCGATCTGAACAATTTGTCAGCATTTGAAGACCACTCTGTCTTCCCAGGTACGCAATAGTTGAGCCGATATTGTTCTATCACAACGTAAGGCAAGGACAATACTATGATATTGCAGAGGCACATCTGAAAAAGACAAATAAACTAAATAAAAACCTAAAATAAAACCTACATACCTATAAGAAATACCTGCCAGTTCTGAGAAAAGTTCTGGAATCGACACGATAAAGGTAGGGGTTATGAATCTGTCTGAAATCAAGACAAAATGGACATAATTAAGGTGTCTTTTACACAACTTAGTGTCTTCCACAAAAATGGTAACTATAATATTGGCTAGTACAGTAAAAAATCCTCAAATATAGATAAAGATTAACGCGCACACAATAATAACGCGCACACACTCATAACCCCGTACTAGCGAAACCCTCGCGGGTGCCATGGACACACACATAGACAACCACAAACTACACCCAAACTCACGAGAGAAATAAATGTAGGCCATACAAATATTTCTCCCGGTACGGGTCTCGTACCCGGGACCTCTGCCTGGCAGTCTGGCATGGTAACCATTCGGCCACGGAGGCAGTTAGTGCCTGTAAATAAAATGTTGTTGAACAATATTGTTGCACAAAAAAAAAATACAAATTACTATTATATTTGTAATTTACTGTCATTATATTGTGTTTTGTTACTAGTACATTATGTACTAATACTAATATTTGTTAAAATCTCTTCCAAGGCCGTAACTATTCAGTATTTAAGCTATTTTATACTGATAGTTATTTTACATAGATAATGTTAAAAAAAGTAATCCTTATATAATTATTACTGTCGCGTTTTGAGTATCTTTTAAACGACTTCAAAAAAAGGAGGTTCTCAATTCGACTGTATGTTTTTATTTGTACGTACATTCCATCATTCCACCTCTAAGGGTGGCAAACTAGGGCATTAATGACTTTTGAGGTCGGTTTTTTAGTACTCTGTACTGATATTACGTATAGAAATATTTGTATGGCGTTAAATACCTATGGTATAATTTGAACAGTAGTATTATAATATACACAATCGTTTCAAACGTTTCTCAGCGTACATGCTCGTATGCACTAATCATAGATTTATTAATATAGCTGATTTCGCAATAACGTAGGGATAAAGTAAGTTGTAAAGTACAAGTGCGAGATCCATTTTTGCGAGATTTATTCAATGTGATTGACAAAAAATTGTTTATAAACTATTGAGTTTATATTAACAGAAATTACCTCGACAATACTGTCCAAACTCTTCCCCGATTTGGTGGCAACACGTTTTAATACTTCACTTTCTGTAACAATTCCTTTCTTGTTCCATAAGATCTCCGCAGGAATCAACCACTTCATATATTTTTCTATAAACGTGTCAATATTCTCAAATCCGAATAACTTGAGTGGTAAATCTTCCAACTTATTTTCTTTCAAAAACCAGAAATTAATAATGGACAAGATGTTCTCATTTAGGTACACATCGATGTCTTTATTACAAACAACACTGGTTATTCTATTTAGTACTTTCTTCACTAAGCACATGTTTAAAGATTTCTCTTTCTGCATTTGTATCAACTCCGTAACTATGTTATGAACCAGTGTATTCTTTGTCTGGGCAAGCATAAGGAGACAATGTAGTACAGTTAATGTTCTGTTTGTTCTTTCGTCTTGCATGACTAATTGAGTTCTTTCGGATATCTGAAAATAATAATAAGTCTGTTTTATTTATTTTTAAGGCAACTAACTTATGCTTATTTACATATTAGTACTAAGTGCCAACACGTCACTTTAACAATGGAATTTTTTAAAACACATTCCGTTTTTGTGCCCATTTTATGTAGACTGTCGCAAAATGTGCGGAAACGTGTGTCAAGAAGAAAATACACGTCAAATAACCTTGATAAAATATGGAAGATAGAAAATGAAGTTACTGGGATTTGAATGTGAATAGGCAGTCCGAGGCCCAGCAATTCTACACTTCTACATTCTGATATCCTTAAATCATTTCTGCAATTTTTCCTAACTAACCCATGCATTTTAAAGCAAGCTTTTTAAGTATTTCAGAGAAAAATAAGTAACAGATTTATTTGTTTTACTTAAAGAATTTGGGACAATTTGGTTCAATGATACAAGCGAGGGTAGCGGGCCCCAAACGTTTCAAATAACGTCAATAAAACCGTAATGGCCTATGGTTTTTAAATGCATTTATTGCATTATTTTTAACAAGTAAAGCGTAGTTGTACCGAGCATAATAAGATTATTCAAGACTACTGGAAAGGGGAAATCAAATAACATACACCCCTTTTATGGTTTTGCAATAAAATATTGAGTATTGAGTATGTTACTTTCGCAACTGGTTACGAACCACCAGTTTCGTACGCGGCCGAAGGGTCGTCAGTGAAGTGACTAGCATAGAAGAGATACTGATTGATGTACGGACAACGGCAAACCAGACTACACATTTTTGTTCGAAAATCTCCTCCAGTGCAACGGAACAAGATACGTCAATGTGTAGCTTGATGTGCGGGCGTGTGTACTATATACTTATAACGTTTATTTTATAGTATCAGTTATGTACACACCTCAATTACAAATATTTCAGATAATCCTAAGACAAAAGTTTGAATATCAGATTCAGACATGTGCACTACAAGGAGTTTCAACAAATAACAGCAGTATAGCCGAATACTGTGGTTGTCTCCTTTGATTTTGTCCAAAAGTGTATCCACAAAAACGCTGTCTATGTCTCGATTCTTCATTCGGAATAAATTAAGAACTATTTTCACGGCACAGGCGTACACTAAAGCTCCTACTCGAGGCGGATAGAGCTTGTCACGTCGCATATAGCTCTTGATCATAATCTGACAATTTTGTTGCATCTGACCCTCTTGTGACCATATCTTGTCAAGCATTCCTTCCAAAATAGTCAATATCTTGTACGATGCTCTTGCATTTCTAAACATGTACTTGCACATGTTTTGCAAGAGTATAAACATTGATTCTGAAAAAATGCGAGTACAATAAATACAATTATTTTTTTTGTATGAGATGTTAAAAAAGTACCTCTAATTTGCTGTGCATTAAAATTATAACCACAAGTCATTGTACAGTCAAGAGCACGTCAAGCTTGACAGTTTGGACTTTGGACCGTTATTATCGTTACTGGCATAGAGTTTGTAGTGCCAAGCTTGACGTGCTCTTAACCCAGTACCTAGGAAATAAGTGACAATGTAATAACTGTTGGTAAACCAAATAATAATAATTTAGTAGCAGTAGAGCTCCTTGTGAGAGAGTTCGTCCAGGGAAATATTGCCACCTTACCTATTTCTGCCGCCAGGCAGTAATGTCAGCATTACTGTGTTCCGGTTTTGAAGGGTAAGGGTGCTGGTGAAATTACAGGCACGTGGGACTTGTCAACTTACGTATCAGGGTGACGGCAGAGTCAGTGCCCCTCAAATCTTTGCGATTTAAAGTTCTGAGTGGCAGTGCAACTGTTATGGACAGGCGTCTAGCTCACCATCAGGCGCACGACTTGCTCGTCGCGTCACTTGATATTATAAAAAAAAATTACCTAATGGCGGATCTTCAACTCGGGATCCTTCCAACAGTTTAATGCAATTGACAGCGCAATCGAAGTCCCACGGAATAGAAAAGTTGTAAATTTTTGGATCCAGTATAAAATCCAGTATATCATTTCGATGTGAAACGCTTTTCAAGCAATATGCTGCTAGTAGGAGAATACAATTGTGTATCAAAGGGTTCGGGTCCTCTTCGTCACCTTCGAACATAACTACGTCGTCTGTCTCATCATTTTTATTCATTATATTATTAACGCATTCAAAGAATTCTTCATTCATACATTGCCGGGCTTCTAAGGCCAGCA
Organism: Hyposmocoma kahamanoa; assembly: GCF_003589595.1. Taxonomy (NCBI): domain Eukaryota; kingdom Metazoa; phylum Arthropoda; class Insecta; order Lepidoptera; family Cosmopterigidae; genus Hyposmocoma; species Hyposmocoma kahamanoa. The sequence goes on from NW_020653337.1 coordinate 13,681,694, forward strand.
AAGAGTCGTAATCGCCGATCAAAATTGCCTGAACGCCTTGTATTAACTGCGCACTATTCAGTACTTGAACATTTTTCAGTATATTCGTTAATGACATGTACATGACGGTTAAACCTGATTTCAGTAAACAGTGCATTTCATCAACTCTAATATCATCATGGTCAACAAATTTGTACCTCAACAAGATGTCAAGATAAGCAAGTACAATATTCAAAAAATTCATGCATTCAAGCATTTCTTCTTTTCGTCGAAGTTTCCCAACGCAATCTGAAAGATTTGCTGTTAAATGTCTCTTAATTACTCTGTTGATTTCCGTAATAATTTCCACATGATTCTCATTTCTGGTCTTGACATCGGAAGGGGAGCGAATGACAAGTTCAAATTCACTAAATAATGTGCATTTTTCAATCGAGTTAAACAACACATGACGTACGTTGTCAGTTTCTGGGAATTCGTTACAGCTACGGGTCAAGTCGACATTCTCTGTACTTATCAGTCTTAAAAAAAATTCTCTCACACTAGAAACTTCTAGAGACATGATCTGCCCTTCTATGAGCCAAGAGAAATATTTATGTCTCTCGTCAACGCTGGAGCACTTATTAAAAAACTTGTGTAGTAAACAATTCAATGTCACTAAACTACTGTCGGTAACAGGCATGCCTTTCTCAGAGTACAGCTTGATCAAAGGTTGCACTTCTTCGTATTTCAAATCGATTGAAGTCAACATTATTTTTATGATTTTATGTAAAGCAACATGAGCAGTATTTACCACTGTTGAAGTTCTGAAAACATGAAATTTGTATGTTTAGATCCAAGAGATAACACAATGCAAAATTTATGTGTACGCTCTGTTCCCTTGCTTTTAAAAATGTATTGTGGGAGAAATAAACAAATTTTATTATATTACGTATTTGGAGGCTTCAAAATATCACCACTACCACCACCATGCCCTAACAATCATTCTCACAATCAATCACAAAAATGTGAACCAAAACTTAATTGCATTAATAATAATGTGCCAAATAATCACACCAATTGCCTGGTCTCAAACTAGGGAATTCCCTGTACTATGAGTACCAGAGCAAGGGAATTCACTCCAGACCACTACCCGGAACACCCACACCAGAACCAATTTAGAAACATTTGTCCCAAGCCAGTGTGTAAATATCAAGGAAAAGTGATCTGAAATCAGCCTGCAAAATTTGTACATACAAACCATTTTTTTCATTTCAGTAACTTTGTGCTTTAAGATACGGTTTGAGAAAGTAAGGCGACCAAATAGCTAATTGCTTCTTACCTCACACAAGCATTCCATAACGACAACAACACTTCATGCTCTGCATTGTTTTCTGATAAACGAGTCACGGCCAGCCGTGATGTCTCTTCCAAAGTATTCCAATTTACATTTGCATTACTTGTAACCAAAGTTTCAATTACGGTTACAAGAGAATTATAGTCATCCAGAGATATAGTATCGCCAAACTTGTTTACATACACATTTGTTATTCCAAGCCTTTTAAGAAAAAAGCATTATTATTATTTTAATATTGTAGTATGTTATCTGGAATTAAAATCAAAGCAGATCATAACTGGTCAAGGATAAAAGAAAATAATAAAAGAATTACCAAGGTACGTGATTGTGTTTGAGTTCTTGTACAAGGTCCTGAAAACATTTATTTTTGTTGAAAGTTACCCTTTGTCTCTTTGATGAATTTCCACCGTTGTCTTCAACTACTTGGGATATGTTAAATATCTGTATAAAAAAATAAACTGTATTAGAAACTTACCTGAAAAATATATTTGTGTCATAAACTCGAATCACATGTCATTCAAGTAGATAACTACTTAGAAGCGATGCAATCACTAATCGTCTACCTTTAAACACACGCTCGACATGAGGAGCGATACAATCGCGGTGCACGTTTTTAATGATTCAACATAAGTGACTGATTTGAGGCAGTTGCGTGTCTGCATCGACGTAGCCGTGCGTTTGCACCGATGCAACCACCAATAAAGCGCAAGGGTCGCGATGCAATCACGCGTTTATATGGCTCGTATTGCTCGATTTACATTGCAGCGGGACGGAATAGAATGGAAGCGTCAATTTCGCCTCACTGCGCGAAATGCGCGCGGGGTCGCTGGAATTCGCGGGAATGCTCGAGCATTCCAGCGACCGCGCCTTGAGGCTGTAGTATTTCGTCAACGTTTGCCTTTGCGCCACACGTTACACAATTGACCATAAAGTTCATTACGCCACGTACAATATCGTTATAAAAATTCGTTATCATTACGTTCTGTCGCAATATAAATTGAGCCTAAAAGTCGCCGGGTGTATCCACACTTATTTCGTAATTATGTTTGTAAAAATGTAATGAAGCGTCAGTCCTTTACTACATGATGCTAACAATCGTGTCCATTGCACAAGACATACACATTAAATACATATAAATGATATTCAAACGAACCTGAAAATAAATAGAAGCTGCCAAATTACAGTACTGATCGCAATGCTTTAATAAGTTCTCGTCTTGCTTCCGTAATTTTTGTAGGAATGTGACTTCTAAGCAGACTACTTCTAGAAAGTTGTTTAAATGTTTGTCCCAAACTTGCCAATTAAATGCTAAACTTCCTTCTTCTTGTTGCTTTCGGCCTTGTGGATGATGTATCATTACAGTCAAGTGTAATAATTTAAAAAATGATACCTAAAATTTAAGTATACAATAACTTTTTTGTTTTAAATTAATAATAACGCACACACTCAACATAGCCCCGCACTACGGAAACAATGTGTCGCGGGTTCCACGAACACACACATAACAACCACAAATTACGCCCAAACTCACGAGAGAGAAATAAATGTAGGCCGAACACATATTTCTCCCGGCCTGGGTCTCGAACCCAGGACCTCGGCGTGGCAGTCCGGCATGGTAACTGTTCGGGCACAGAGGCAGTTTCATTGCGGCTACCAGCGCAAAAGTAATATAACGAACATATAATTTTTATTCTTTAATATTAGTGTAAACGATACTAATTATATGATTATTATATAATTAAATGCAATTTTTCTGTCAACGGCACGTCAAGCTGCCCTTTTGTTCGAATATCTCCTCCAGTGCAAGGGAACAAGATCCGTCAATGTGTAGCTTGATGTGATGCCGTCTGTACAAACAATATTATAATAATTATACATATATTTGTCATAATATATAAAATGAATTTGGATAATTTTAAATCCTCCATTCCATGGGGTTACCACTTTTGCGGTGATAGACACAATCTTCTAAAAAAATGAGTTTTCCAGCACCATTAGAAAAGTAAGTAAAGTACCTTTTTCTTATAATCAAGATTCTGATCATAAAATTTCAATACTGATGAGAGAAGGTTTTCTGTAAAGTCGCATATTGTCAAGCGACATTCTGTCGAAAGCTAAAAACAAATTTGAAAGTCATTACCACCATGAAATTAAATAATATTATATAATAATAAAAAACAGATTAAATTAATATTACTTGCACTATAAATGACCTACTAATGTTATTATAGCATAAAGACTTTTGTACAGGTGTCCTAAAACTCAATGATAACCTGGGAACTGGATGTTACCTAGATTGAAACAACTCAGAAAAAATATTTAAAAAATTGGGGTCATTTTTTTGTGATATAAGCATTTTAATGAAAAATGTGAAAATGTACGACCTGTACACCATTTTTAAGCACTACAAATAAATTTTGCTATTCCAGTTTTTGTAACGGTAACCCAAATTGCCCAGCTAATGAACACAATGCCAAAGAAAGCCCGAATTGCTAAAGTTTCAGCACAAAAAATATTGCATTTAATTTTTTCTTGAAATTTTTAGCAGATTTTTTTTTCAAGGTAACTTTGACACCCCATACTGTAAAAAAATGTACCTAAAGTACCGTGGCAACTTCTTACAAAAGTTGACGCAACTAATCAAGATCCTAAAATGGTATGAAACCTTCTATGTCATGCTTCTTGGAAAAAATAATCTTGGTTTTTCTAAAAAGAGGCCAATTTAAAAAGATTACCTTTTCTAAGTGAAAATGACTTTCGGTCCCTCTAAGGTTAATTTAGGTTACATATCCATAGAGTCGGAGTTAGAGTGATTGGTAAAAATGGTAAGTATGATTGAGTGAGGCAAACAGTCTCAAAATTCTACATTTCTCGACAGATAAGGGAACTTAAATAACACTAATGAATAAATTATTATAATTTTATTAAAGACTACAGCAAGTGCTCAAACTGTTTTCCACCTGTATCAATACATGCACGGCGACGCCTTAAAAATGACCTTTTCACCAATCGTGCATATCGTCGTAAAATTATCTGTTGTATAGCTTCCGTGATTCTTCGTCGTAATTCGGCAACGTTTGATATTAGTTTTGCATAAACATTTTTCTTTCAGTCAACCCCAGTAAAAAAGTCTAGGGGGTTCAAATCTGGGGGTTCAAAAAAAAAACGCTTCCCGCAATATACTAAGTGGCACGTCTTCCAGTGGATCTGATACCCCGTTCTCCAGATTTGAACCCCCTAGACTTTTTTTACTGGGGTTGTCTGAAAGAAAAAGTTTATACAAAACCGATATCAAACGTTGCCGAATTACGATGAAGTATCATGGAAGCTGTAGAACTATTGACCTAGGTCAATGTGTAGAACAAATAAATTTACGTCGATATGCACGATTGGTGAAAAGGTCATTTTTAAGGCGTTACCGTGCATGTATTGATTCCGGTGGAAAACAGTTTAAGCACTTGCTGTAGTCTGTAATAAAATTATAATAATTAATCATTACTTTTATTTAAATTCCTATATGCGTCAAGAAATGTGGAGTTTTGAGACTGTTTGCCTCACTCAATCATACTTACCATTTTTACCAGTCACTCTAACTCTGACTACATGGATATGAAACCTAAATTAACTTTAGAGGGACTGAAAGCCATTTTCACTTGGAAAATGTACCCTTTTTAAATTGGCCTCTTTTTAGAAAAACCAAGACTATTTTTTCCAAGAAGCATGACATAAAAGGTTTTATACCATTTTAGAATCTTGATTAGTTACGCCAACTTTTGTAAGAAGTTGCCATGGTAGTCTAGGTACATTTTTTTCGGTATGAGGTGTCAGTTACCTTGAAAAAAAATCTGCTAAAAATTTAAAGAAAAAAATTAAATACATTTTTTTTTGTGCTGAAACTTTAGCAATTCGGGCTTTCTTTGGCATTGTGTTCATTGGCTGGGCTATTTGGGTTACCGTTACAAAAACTAGAACAGCAAAATTAGCAAATTTGTAATTGTAGTACTTAAAAATGGTGAAACATTTTTCATTAAAATCCTTATATCACAAAAAAAAAAATTACTCCGATTTCTTGAATTTTTTTTTACTGGGTTGTTGCAAACTAGGCAACATCCTGCTCCTAGGTTAACGTTGAGTTTTGGGACACCCTGTATATAACATTATAGATTGATTTTTGCAACCCATAATGTTATATACAGGAAGGTAGGCAAGATAACTTTTTAATTACAATCACATTCAACAAGCTGGTTAGCCATAAATTTACCGTTTCCAACAACAAAATAATTATTTCTATGATAATCTCTTGAACTTTTTTATCTCCAGTGGCTTCAAGAAAACACTTTTTCAGTTTTGGCAAGGAGTCTCTGAGAGGAACCAACACTTGAGTACAATTCGTTGCATTCTTCACAATGAGTGCAAGCAGTCTCATTTTTGTGAAGTCATCTAACTTACTGCCTTTTGAAAGACATGTATCCAAACTCACGGTTAGCAGTTCTAAAACAAAAAAGTGATTCTTCTGTGTGCTGAAAGACCAGTATAGTAAATGTTAAAGAATTTCCCCGAACTCCCCTTACGGTGCATAGAATTGCACATCGTAATTGTTACAATATAATACAAATATTAGAATATCACCCTGTAGAAATGTCTATTTCGCAAATCACTGTGACCTACTTGACAAGATAAACAATAACTATTATGACGTATGACACATAAGCCTATAAGTTGAGAATAAAAAAGTAACATTAAATTGCGATGCCACAGGCCAAGGCCGCAAAAACACTGTCAGAACTCATGCGCGTAACTAAAGAGACCTATCTGAAATAGCAAAAAATACAGCTGTTCCATATCTTTTGGTTGAATGAGTATGAACCGCTGATTTGTTTTGTCCAAGTAGTAAACAAGATACATTAAATTATAGAAATAATGAACATTACGATTATTTTCCTAATTTTTTATTTGTATCACAAAAAAATATAATAATTAACCTTTCATACTAACAATACTGAAAATGTATGTAATATAACAAACAAAGTTTTCCGAAGCTACCTTATACTTTAGAAACCATCATATAATCTTCACTTCCTCTACTACAGTTGCAAGAATATAAATAAAGTATATTACATGTACTCACCCTCCCATCCAGTAGGTGTGATCAAACTCAAATAATATTCACAAGATAATACATCTTTGTATAGTAAATTTAAGTAGGCATCTCCAATAGCTCTGCTTAGTCTCCTATCCTTCAATATAAACAAGCAGGCATCAATGACTTTGTCACATTTTATGTATGCTCGACCTTTGTTAGAACCAGAAACGCAGAGATGGAGCAAGGTGGCACAAAGAGGGGCAACAACTGCATCAAATGTTTTTGAAGATTCAAACTTTTCCAATTCCTGTAATAGTACTCACAATTTAATCTCGTTCTTACAATATAATTACTATTAAAATCATAGCCTGCTTGAGTATATATTTAATCAATTAATATTTCCAAATTTATTTTACTTCTGTGATAAGCAGCAAAATTAAGTAAGGGTGTTCTTAGCAATCAATGAGTTAAATTGCACACATCGGCACATTTAGCAGAACACTAGTAAAATTCCCAGAATCCTGTCTTTGTTCAAAATCTGGTTTTTTATTTGGCTACTCCACTGGTTCCCCCCTGGTGACAAGTGATAACGTTTTGTTCAGACTTTTAAAGAAAAACTTATGAGGGCAGAGATTTTTAACCGATGAAGAAAAGTCCGCGATCAATTATCATTTCTACGAGCAACCAAAAGAAAATTTTTTAAAGGACTGTTGTCCCTTTATAGCACAGTTAATAATGCATTTGGCTGGCAGGAAGCTATATTGAAGAAAAAAAAGAAAGTAGCAATGGTCGTCTTTTATTTCATACTTAGATAGGTTACTTTTCAGTCGCCTCTCGTATTTGGGCGCCTTCAAATCAATATGCTTATTACAAGTGTTGCAGTGGCGCCACTGTGGTGCTGCAGCGCCACATAAACTAGATATTGTATGAAAATTAGTAATGGCGTGGCTGCCGCGACACAGATAGACGGCCGGAAAGCTTCTATCAGCATCAAATTTGAAAGCGCCCAAATAGTATTGCTTAAATTTACCCTTAGCAGGTAATAAATACTACCATATTTTTAAATAAATAGTCAACTGACATAGTTTTAGTCTCTAGTGTACTTATTAATAGAAACGGCTGGGTAAAAGGTTAGAGGGTTAAGGTTAAAGGGATAAATGGAAATGAAATTTCCATTTCCAACCAATTATGGTGTAGTAGGGAAAACTGGAAAAAAAATACACTAGTCCCCACCAAATGGGAGAGCTGGTAGGGACTAGTTAGTGAAATAGGCCAGTTATTTTACTTGTTTTACCAATTTGAAAATAAAAAATAAGTCAACCGTAATTATTTTTCATTAATTTATTTTAATTTCCTACTAATACAGGTCTGTCGAGTGGTTCAAGATTGATTTTATATTTTTGTAAATTCCATAAACTTCAGTTGATAAAGTTTTTCATTTATTAAATTTTGACATAATCAATGTCGAATTCACAATATTTAAGCTGTTTCTGCTTTGTCACAAAATTGAAAAAAGTATGACCATTTTATATTATCACTTATTTTATTAATAATTTTTCTTTTATATACTTTTATACTGAACCAAAATTAAAATCAACAAAACCAGCATTCTGTTAGTTCTTCGTAATATGAGCACTATCAGTCTTTGCAAATCTCATAGACCTACCAACCAGGTGAGTAAAGGAAGATATAACAACAAAGAATCTATTTTCACTTGGTATAATAACATTTGATATAATTTCTAAGGATATAATCACTCACTGTATATAATCAACAAAAGGTATAACAACAAAAGGCATAATTTCCATGTGTATAATGAACATTCAGTATAACAAACATTAGATATAATAGTCAAGGGACCTAATAAACAAATGGTATAAGTACTACCAGTAAATAATATAACACAATATTTCGTTTTACGAATAGTTGAAGCGCCCTACATTATGGTGATAAGAATTTTTTTATTCCATTAAATGTACAGTCGCAAAATATAATTGCTTTTGTATAGCTTTAAGTGCTTTTTGTGTTATAAAATATATACAGGGTGTCCCAAAAATAACACGCCAGAGCGACACTGTGGGTAGGTGAGCTATATACCTACCAGAAAAAAATATTTTGACCCTAGTAAAAGTCTTTTAGTTTTCGAGATATAGGCCTTTTTTTATTTTTTTGCAAAAACTACTCTTTGTTGGGTTTTATGCTATTATTGCCATGGTTAGCTCCAGATGGTTGTTATTTTTTTTTTTCGAGTATTCTGAATAATTTTTCCAGGTACAGCAACTAATATTTTACGTAGAAATATCATAAACTATGAAAAAAGTGATTAATTTGGTATACTTCGTACCCTTGTTAAAAGTTAAACATTAACTTTGAATAGCCAGTGTGAAAAAAAATTGTATGAAACTGAATTTATAAACGATCTTAAAAACTACTCCACTTAATGCAGAATCAGGAATTGTACAATACTATTGAAATTTTTGACAAGAACTTATTTAATTTTTTTTCGACATCAACACCCTACTAGCCGAATTGGTTTGTAAACAAAAATTGTGTTAAATTATTGAGCTTTATGACTAACTACTCTGTCGCTAGGCCCCAGGTAGTAAAAAATGAGCGAGAGGTATGACCCTTATTTGTTATCTCTCTCTTACGTCGGTATTGGTCGCCAGGTGGGATCGGGTCGGGTTGGGCCCGTAGTACCCGTTAGTACATACCTTTGTGTTTTGTGCTACGTACGCGTTTTTCGTTTTATCGCTGCTTCCGTTTCTACACTTTCGACGACTTGGCATCACTTTGGACTTTGATTTGATAACCATCGGAAAAGTTTTTTTAGTAATCATATCAACAACTTGGCATTACTTTGGACCCTGATTTGCTTACTATTTGGACCGTGTTGTTTGTGTGTGATAGACGGCTGCGCCTCCGGATACTGCCTTTATACAGTTAAAATGGCAGATCAACAGAATATTGTTGGAGCAAACCCCGAATTCACTCATAGTGATTAAGCTGACATGTACCTAATTTACGGCGAAACTAGACGTGTTTCTGCTCGCGGCATCGTATGGTTAAATGCAAGATTAGCAGCAAGATTGTATGCGGTAAGATTTCCTAACCGTAGGCCACCGACCCATGAGACCATAATAAGAGTTGATGCTGCATACAGAGAGGGTAGGAATCCTGGCCATCGAGGCAGACCTCGTACCGTCGCAGACGAAATAGTTTTGCAGGAAGTGTCAAGAGATCCGTCCACTTCAGTTCGCCTGATAGAAAGACGGACTGGCATTTCAAAGTCTACGGCACAGCGAATTTTAAAAAGGCACCGATACCACCCATACCATATTCAGAGAGTTCAAACTTTACTGCCGAGCGATTACGCTAAACGCGTAAAGTTTTGTCAACAAATGCTTCAAAAGCACAGTGAAGACCCCAACTTTTTTAATAGGATTTTGTGGAGTGATGAATCAGCATGTCGCAGAGATGGCTATGTAAACCTCCACAATATCCATAGCTGGCAGTTAGAGAACCCGCACGAGAGAAGAGAAGATCGGTCCCAACACCAGTTTAAAATTAATTTATGGACCGGAATTTTCAATGGGGAAATATTTAGGTCCAGTTGAACTGCCTCCGACTCTAAATGGCGAAAATTATGTAGAGTTTTTACAAAACTATTTGCCAAACCTTCTCGAAGATGTGCCAATAGCATTACTAAGAAGAATGTGGTTTCAAAATGATGGGTGTCCAACCCACTACGCTCGCGACGTCCGAACGCACCTCGACCAGACGTTCCCACGAAGATGGATTGGCCGATTGGTACCAATTTTGTGGCCACCGAGATCACCTGATCTGAACCCCCTCGACTTCTTCTATTGGGGGTGCTTAAAAGATATAGTTTACTTCAAAGCTATCACTACAGAAACCGAAATACGACGACGAGTCTATGAAGCAGCCCGAGAAATTTCTCAAATGAGTTTGAGCATGTGCATTAGAGTCAGAGGGAGGCAGTTTGAACACTTGCTGTAATATCTAATAAAAATTAAATTATTTAAATTTTATTGTTTTATTTTCCATTAAGTAAAAACGGCGACAAATCAAGCGCCACACAAAGGCACTCTACCACGATATTAGTAGCTAAATCCGCATACTTTTGGGAAGTTTGAAATGTCACAGTTTGTTTGTACCAGTTCAGAGAGAGAAAGAAAAGCTTAGTAACTATCTCACTCCTTTATTACGAATACAACGTGGGAAAAAGATTGATGCGCCGTTACCTAGCGCTTAGCAATTAATTCATTTAAAAGTTTAAATTTAATTTTGTTTAGAAACTGATTAGGCTGGTAGGGTGTTATGACGAAAAATAAATTAAATGACTATGTTCTTGTGAAAAATCTCAATAATATTGTACCATTCCTGATTCTGCATTAAATGGAGCAATTTTTAAGATCATTTGCAAATTCAGTTTCATACATTTTTTTTCACACTAGCTATTCAAAGTTAACGTTTAACTTTTTACAAGGGTACGAGGTATACCAAATTAATAACTTTTTTCACATTTTATGACATTTATCAGATAAAATATGAGTTGCAGTACCTGGAAAAACTATTCAGGTTACCTGAAAAATAAAAACAACTACCATCTGGAGCTAACCCTGGCAATAGTAGCAAAAAACTCAACAAAAAGTAGAGTTATACTAACCTAACCTAAAGGCACAGGAGGAGGTTGAACCAACTAGAAAATGCAAACGAATTCGGTTCATTCACTGTTGCACCTTTTTTTTTTTTTTTTTTTGACGGGGGGGAAATCTTTATGGATACCCTGAGCCCAGGGAGACTCAGGGGTTATGTGGGG
>NW_020653337.1:13692941-13695269 GCF_003589595.1 Hyposmocoma kahamanoa
CTCGCGCACCCGCTCCGCGGCCTCCTTTTGCGACATAACCTTTGCGCAAAAGGAGGCCACCGTCTCTCAGGACTCCTCGCTATCGAGCATGGCGGCAACCACGCTCAGCAGCGAGAGGTCCTGACCTACAATCCCCGTCAGAGTGCGGCGCTGCTCATCCCACCGGCTACACACGTCTAGGGTGTGCTGCGCGGTGTCATCCGCAGCGCCGCACTCGTGACACGACGGGGACGGTTCACTGTTGCACCTAAACACCACTGGAAGTTTTTTTTTCACACATACACATTCAACATTATACTCAGTGAAGTGGTTATATACATCTGTGTGCGTATAATGTGCAAGATAAATAGTGTTGCACCATCCACTGATTTAACTTTAATATCGATTAACATATTACACCGGCTATTACATTGGACTTCGTCGTATTCACCAAAATGTCTTATCGCAAATGTCTTATAGAGCTACTGGGTACTGGCGATATATCTCTGTACACATATGAAGATACCTCGCGTCTTGGCTTCAATGTAACCTACGAACAAATATAACTATATAATTATACAATAAATAAATATATAATTTTGTATGATATGATGACATAGAAGTGCATCACAGCAGTGAATTTGCAGATAAGTAATAGAACCAAAAAACCGGCCAAGTGCGAGTTGAACTCGCGCGGAGAGGTTTCCGTACAAACTTAACATTGCAGTTGAAGAATATGTTCTCCAATAGATTCCAACAGCAAATATAGGTTTATTCGCACAGTTGTGAGAGATGTAAAGACAATTTCTGATTTTTTTTCAAAACTTTAGGCTCAGTAGTTTCGAAGATAAAGGGGAGAATGATCAATTTTTGTCTATTTTCTTAAACAACTTAAAAATATTTATATTTCAAAATTACAAAAAATATATACTTGAGAACTTTCCCTCCCAATAGTGACTTCAAATTCAAAATTAATTTATTTACGTTATACGTTTTGGTCACACAAATGCATATGTGTACCAAATTTCAAAATAATCATTCCAGTAGGTTTGGAGAAAATGGGCTGTGACAAACGGACAGATGAGTATCGTATTTCGGAACAGAACAGAACTCTAACAACAAGAAATCGCTGATTTGCTCCTGATTTGTTGTTGACGGAAGTAGTACTACACAAAAATCCATTAATTGTAAGGCATGAATAATGTGGGTACAGAACCAGAACGTGGCTTTACTCTTTGCTTGCCTCTAAAGGAAAAGCATTTTTCCTCAAAGTGTTTGCTGCATATTTTTGAAAACTTTTTGGGAACCCAGTGTTCTCTCTTTAGCATTATAAGCCACTTCTGGTGTACTTCAATGTTTTGAGGAAATCTGAATCAACAATAACAATTAACATAAAAAAATGGGTGCCTCAACTACGCTATTAATTAAAAGAAATTTTCGTTTTAATGTAGACAAAAAATATTAACACTAATGCAATATTAATTAAATATAAAATACTAAAGTCCTCACGGTTAATTTCGAGTGCCAATGGAAATACTACCAAGCGAGCGCCGAGTGAGACAACAACAATAACAATGATTTCACATTTACGTTTTAGCTTATGTTAATTATTTTTTACTTGAACTATCATCGAAATGTTTTACGTATTAAAAACATTGACTTACAAATAAATGGACGACGGGTCTAATACAAAAACCACGAAAAAAATGTCGCAAGTCAACCTATTTAAACGTAGTGACATGTAAAGGAACATGTAAAGGAATATGAAAAAGCTAAAACGTTGAATTTAAATTGTATACACAGAAAAAAAGGATTTCTACTAATAAGAAAGAGCAATTTCTCAAAATATTTGCTAATTCTGAAAAAATATTTATTAAAAGTAATAAAATATTGTCACTACAAAAATACTGCTTATCTTTTTCTAATACAATTTTACTCTTAACTTTATTCTAACTTTGAGACAAATACGTTCACTTCAAGATTTTATTTCATTTCTAATCAATTAATTGGACATTACTTATATCAAGAAATTTTTACCTCTTACATCAAATTTAAATAATCTTAAATGAATTCAAAATTTCTTGGGTGTATTTTAAGAAAATATATTCTTAAACAAAAAAAGAAGTAGTTTTCTATTCAGATTAATATTCTAAATTCTAGAGTATATTCTTAAAGCAACATTTCGTTGCGTTTTCATAGTCAATCTTGTCGTGACATGTCGCCGAAGGCGCACGCGGTAACGATTACTTTTACTTGTGCTTGTAATCATAAAAATCATAAACAGTCATTTATCCAAAGAAACAATACGTAGTATCTCTAGTTTGTTAGGGTGTTCTTTATAGTCATAAT